>NC_043000.1:79009244-79054244 GCF_006345805.1 Octopus sinensis
CTGTCCGCATGTACAGGTGTTGCAGTCATCTTTAAATGTTTCGCCAGCAGAATAGGTTTTTCCTTTGTGTATACAGGGTTTCGTGCATGTTTTCTGCTCACAAACCACCCTTCCCTCAGAAGTGCACTGACATTTGTTGCAATCATTATACCATATAGAACCAATGTCGTAATGCTTGCCGTTGTAATTGCAGGTACATAGATTTGTAGTGCAGTCTACAGTACTATCGGCTTTGCATGTGCACGTGTTACAATCCTTTCTAAATTAATCCCCTATTCCGTATGAGTTTCCATTGTAAAAGCAATTACGCGGGTTATTAGTACAGCTGACTCTACCGTTCACTTCACACGTACATGTATTATAACCTTGTCTAAATGTTTGACCTACATTATAAAGCTGGTTGTTGTAAGTACATTTGCAAACTTTGGTTGTACATTGAACATATCCAGTTGATAAACATTGGCATTGGTTACAATCTTCGTGAAATCTCTGACCAATTTTATAAAACCGTCCTTTCCGTGTACATCGACACGTTTTATATGTGCAGTCTACTTGTCCGTTATGCTGACATGTACAAGTGTTACAGTCATCAGTGAATGCCTGTCCGATATTATAAACTTTATGATTGTAAGTACAGGTACATGGATTTGTAATGCAGTCTACGGTACCATCGGCTTGGGATGTGCACGTAATACATCCCTTTCTAAATGTTTGACCTATATTATAAATCTGGTTGTTATAACTACATTTGCACATTCTATATGTGCACGCAACTTGACCGTTATGTTGACATGTACAATTATTGCAGTCATCAGTGAATGTCTGTCCCATATTATAAACCCTGTGTTTGTATGTACAGGTACATGGATTTGTAGTGTAGTCTACACTACCATCGATTTTACATGTGCATGTATTGCAGCCGTTTGGAAATGTTTCTCCAATTCGGTAGGTATTTCCGTTATAAATGCATTTGCATCGCTTGTTTGAACACTGGACTGTACCACTAAACAAACATTGACATTCATCACATTCACCAAATCTTTGGCCAATATTATAGGTCCGTCCTTGGTAAGTACATTGACAGACTCTTGTTGTACAATCTACTTGTCCGTTTATACAACGGCAAGTGTTGCAAGCGTCAATGAAAGTTTGACCCTCTTGATATTGTGAATTTTTGTAATAACAGCCACATCTATCACTGTTACACTGCACTGTTCCTGTAGTTTGACAGGTGCAAGTCTTACAACCATCATTGAAACTCACTCCAACGTCGTAGTCTTTACCATTATACTGGCAGTGACACACGTTATTAGTACACTGAATATAGCCAGAAGAAAGACATTTACATCTATTACATTTGTCTTGGAATTTTTCACCCTCTTGGTATACCTTTCCGTTGTAAGTACATCGTTTCGTGCAGTCTTTGTTGCTACATTGTACCTGACCACCGTGTTTGCATTCACATGTATTACAGGATTGCTGGAATGTCTCTCCTACTCTGTAACGTCTACCTTGATAGATACAAGTAGATTCCTGCCCGTAATCACAACGCAAATTTGTACAGACTGCTTTGCCTTATTCATTACATACACAAGTGTTGCAGTCGATCTTAAATATTCCTCTATACTTCCTTTCATTATGTGTACATTCGTCTGTAAAGGAAAACATCAACTGATAATTATTTCAATTAACCACAGAAGATTTATCTCCTGAAAATGAATATGTATATTCCAAAATAAATCTTCACATACATACAAACATACACACAAAACACACACTCACACAGACATATATATAGACATGAATAAATAAATACATACATACATACAACATATGTATATCCATGGATGTACTTGAATATGCAGGTACAGGTATATAAACATATATATATATATATATATATATATATATATATATACCAATTAAGGACTGAGCACGAAAAAGGGGACAGTCAACATGCTAGATATAGACGTCAAATCCCCATTCTCCACAAAAGATTATGTTCTCAGATCAAACTTGAGTTTGATCTGAGAACATAATCTTTTGTGGAGAATGGGGATTTGACGTCTATATCTAGCATGTTGACTGTCCACTTTTTCGTGCTCAGTCCTTAATTGGTATATATAAATATTTAATCTTCGGATTCTTTTTTTAATATGCTAGACCACTGGTTTTAATTGATAAATATTGATTTCTACCCTTAATTAATTTTATAAATTATATATATATATATATATATATATACACACACATTTATACATACATATATACATACATACATACATACATACACACTGACACATATGTATGTACTTATATAAATATGTATGTATATATATATATATATATATATACATATATATATATATACATATATATATATACATATATTTATAAATGAGGGTGAAATTGATATTAATTTAATAATACCATTAATTTAACACCGAGTGGCTTAAAACTACATATTACATTAGTAATGAAACAATTTGTTCGGGGTCAATCTATTTATTCGTTATATTTCACTTTCCTTCCGTTAAATGTATGTTACTTCTAGTTGGAAACATCTTTTTTCTGTGGCTATACTATCGGGGCTATTTTTAGCACTAGAGTTATCCACATATGGGTTAACTCTCTAATAATTTATGTATAAATTTGTATTTTCTCCGTAGTTTTTTGTGCTAAGCCACTCGGTGTTAAATTAATGGTATTATTAAATTAATATCAATTTTTCACCCTCATTTATAAATTTATAAATTTAACTATGCGGCAGTAAATATTTTATTTGATGCGGCATACGTTTCCAATGGAGTCTTGGCATGCTTTTGGCGTGGAATTTGAGGCCTAACTAAAAATGCAATTCGTTAAACCGCTCGTGTTTTTGATGCTCGGGTCGATCTAATTAATTGTATTTAAGACAAACCTCTGCTGATGATTTATAGATGTGTATGTAAGTAAAACTACATATTACATTAGTAATGAAACAATTTGTTCAGGACCAATCTATTTATTCGTTATATTTCACTTTCCTTCCGTTAAATGTATGTTACTTCTAGTTGGGAACATCTTTTTTCTGTGGCTATACTATCGGGGCTATTTTTAGCACTAGAGTTATCCACATAGTGGTTAACTCTCTAATAATTTATATATATACATATATATATTTATATATATATATATATATATATATATATATATATATATATACATATATATATATATATATATATATATATATATATATATATATATATGTGTGTGTGTGTGTATATGTATGTATATATAGGGTAGAGAATTTGAAAATGCAGAGGTCTTTAAAGATGTTTATTGACCGGTTTCACATTTTTAAAAAAGAAAGCTTATCAAAAGGCTTCGTATAACCTTTGTGGAGTTCAAATTTAGTTAACATAAATGTATTAAAATACAGTGGTAGTGTCTTTGACAATTATAAGAAAATGTTAAGAAATAGAATATTTGACGAAGATGAGAAAATGTTAAGAGAGGCTTTCTGTTCAAACAGATTACGTAAAAGTGTTCAAAATAGGCAAAATAGTTCATAATTGTTTATATTTCATAAGAAATCATAACATGGTCGTTAGATTGTGGTTTCGATTGCTGGACCGGGCGACGCGTTGAGTTCTTAAGCAAAACATTTCATTTCGCGTTGCATCCAGTCAACTCAGCTGACAAAAATGAGTAACGCTTCGGTGGACTGGCGTCCCGTCCAGCTGGGTAACACATACGCCATAGAAACCGGGAAGCCGGGCCCATGAGCCTGGCTAGGCTTTAAATGGGTGCATTTATTTTATTTGATGGGATAAAGCGTGTATTGCTTTGTCAAATGTTCTTTAGAAATGATAATTATTTATATGGACTTTAGAGGAATGATCACAATATGCCCATTCCCCAGTAAAAACACACAGACACAAAGAAGAAGCACACACATATACACACGCAATACAATTCCAAAAATAACAACAAAAACTCACAGGTACACACATACACACATACACCAGCTCGTAGACGCACGCACCGCATAGAAAAATAACACATGTACATAGACACTCACATGCACACACACCCGATAAATACATGAACCACACCCACATACACAGACACAATTCATACCCGGTATAGACATGCACAGTACGTACACGAATGCACCCACACACGCACACACCACCCTGATAAACGTAACACACAAGGACACACACATATATACAATTATTATTATTATTTTCATTATTATCATCATCATCATCATCATTATTATTATTATTACTTTTTTTTCTTCTTTCAAATTTGCTATCATTTCTTGCCGAGTGTCTTCCCGACTCCTAGGGCAAAGAAACTCATAGTATACATTGGTAGGCCATTAAACCAAACTCAGTAGTTCGTTCATTTTTTTTTTTTTTTCTAAAGTTAAATTAAAATACATGAGCAGCAACAGTTCTCACATCGACAATGCTCTTCTCAATACGTGTGATGTACCAGTTAAGACAATCTTTTGCACTTCTTGCAGGGATGGTAAGCCAGGGATCATTCTCATATAATTTTCGGTTCCCTTCTTGATCATTCCTAGTGCTCCTACGATCACTGGTATTGTAACCGCCTTGAGATGCCACATTTTCTCAATTTCAATGAGTAGGTCTTTATATTTTGAGCTTGTCAAACTCTTTCGCTGAGATATTATGATCACAGGGGATGCTCATGTCGATCAATAAGCAAACTTTATTGTTTTGGTCTTTCACAACAATATCTGGTTTATTGGCCTTGATGGTTCGGTCTGTATGTACTGGAAAGTCCCACAGAATGGTTACATTTTCTCCTTCAGTTACAGCCTCAGGGTGGTGATTATACCACTTGTCGGCAGTTTTGATATTGTAATGCCGACTTATTAGCCAGTGTAGATATTGGCCAACTCTGTCATGTCTTAATTTATACTCCACTGGTGCTAAGACTTTACATCCAGAGATTAGGTGGTCCACTGTTTCAATCATGTCGTTGCAGAATCGGCATTTTGGGTCTGCTCCATTTTTCATCACATTGGCCTGGTAGTTCCGAGTTAATAGGCTTTGATCTTGAGCAGCCAGGATGAAACCTTTGCTCTCTGCTTTTAGCCCTGAGCTCCGTAGCCACTGATGGGTTTGCTTCTGGTCAACATCAGCTTGTTTGCTGCGGGTCACATATTTGCCGTGCAGAGGTTTCTCCTCCCACCTATCAGCCAATTGCTCGTGCGCTTTTTTCATTGCCATCATTTTCACCTTCTTTGCAACAATAGTTGCCGTACTTCCCTCGAGTTGTTCAGTTTGGGTATCCTGCACGAGATCAATAGCAAATTTTTTGCTTTCCTTTATGATAGAATGAAGCTTCTTTCGTCTCTCGTGATTTTCCACAAGCTTTAGCATCTAGTCATTCGATATTTCGAGATATTTGGCCAGTCCAATTGTGGTTGATTTGTAAGCTAGTTCAAATTGGATCAGGCCTCGACCTCCTTGGGCTCTGGGAAGGTAAAGGCGATCTACGTCTGCCTTTGGGTGGTGCATCCTATTACAACTCAGCAGCTTGCGTATTTTCCTATCTATATTCTTTACTTCACTCATATTCCAGTTCAACACATTGTAGCTATTATTAACAACTGGAACTGCTAAGGAATTTATAGCTAACACCTTGTTACGTGCATTTAGTTCAGATTTCAGGACTGCACGAACTCTCCTGTAACATTCCTTCCTGATTTTCTCTTTCATGCTTGCATGCTGAATGCCAGAGCCTTCATTTATCCCTAAATATTTGTATGTTTGTTCTTGCTCAAGCTCTCTTATGACTGTGTCAACATCTAACACGACTGAATTTGTGGTCTTCACTTTCCCTTTCTGGAAAGTGGCCTTGGTACACTTTTCAAGTCCAAACTCCATCCCGATGTCATCGCTGAATGCTTTCACGGTGCGCAATAGGCCTTCAAGTTCATTATTGTCTTTACCATAAAGTTTTAAGTCATCCATATAAAATAGATGGCTTATTTTTTTATTGGCAATTTTATACCCATACCCTGTTCTGTTTAATTCACTTGTAAGAGGTATTAGGGCTATGCAGAATATTAAAGGTGAAAGTGAGTCACCTTGAAAAATTCCGCAGTTGATGTTTATATTTTCTGAGGTAAGTACTCCATTAGAGTGGTATAATTGGAGATTCGTATTCCACAACGACATATTGTGCTTCAGGAAGTTTGAAATCACAGGGGAAATTTTGAAGATGTCCAGCGCTCTCAAGATCCATGGATGCGGTATACTGTCGAAGGCCTTTTTATAGTCAATCCATGCGGTGCTGAGATTTCTGCGCTTGTTGTGACAGTTCTCAAGGATCATACGATTGATTAGCAGTTGATCTTTACATCCGTAAGAGCCTCGGCGGCACCCTTTTTGTTCAATGGGGAAAATATCGTTCTTCTCCATGAATGCATATGTTTTCTCCGCCAGGATAGATGTTAGGATTTTATACGTGGTGGATAGACAGGTTATAGGCCGATATTTTTTTGGAAGGTTGGTTTCGTTATTCTTTGGGAGTAGGTAAGTAATGCCACTTGCTAACCATTCAGGTGTTTTCTTTGGGTCTCTCATAATTCCATTGAGCAGCTGAACTAGCTTACCGTGTGCGCATGGGAGCGATGCGAGCCAGAAATTCGGCACCCTATCTTTACCGGGGGATTTCCAATTATGGGCCTTCGTGAGTGCCTTTCTTAGGTCTGCTATTGTGATGTCTTCCCATGCTTGTTGTAAATTTTGGTAGGATCCTTCAGTTTGTATAATCCAGTCTGCATTTATGTTGTACGTCTTCTTGTCACTCCAAATCCTTTTCCAAAAGTTTTGAACTTCTTCCATGGGAGGGGGGTCTTTAACGGTTACTTTCTCCTTCCCTATTTCTCTGTAGAATTTTTTGGCATTGGATGTGAACAGCTTATTTTGCTTGTAAAACTTGTTTCTCTTCTCAAATCTTCGTATTCTTTGGGCTTTTGCTTGGACTTTTTGTTTCAGCGTTTCTTTTATTGATATCAGTTCTTCTCTTGGTGAGGATCCAAATTTTCTCTTCATCTTTCTTCCTGTTCTGGATCTTACATCATTTCCACATATTAGTTCATTTAATATTGATATTTCCCCTCTCATAAATTCAATCTCTTTTTCAAGTTTACTTCTCCAGGTTTGATTTCTTCCCAGGTTTTGTTTTCTTTGTTTTTTCGGGGGCATACAGCTGGTTTCAATTGCCCTAGCAGAAGCGTAAATAATTTCATTTAACTCAGTAAAATCAGGTTTTAATTCTCGTATTATTTCATTTGTTACATAGTTGCCAATTTGGATTTGTTTTTTATTTTGGTTTGTATTTGAGAGTTTATGAAGCGGTTCTCTATCATTCATACTTGTATGTCTTACAACTTCAAGCGTATTCAGGATTTTCTGCCTCATTTCTGCCATAGACTCTCTGTGTTCTTCAGCAAATGCGAGATCTTCAGTTACTGTTGTTTTTTCGTTTTCCTGGCTATCTTTAACAGGTACAATAGAATTTCTTGTATCTTCAGGCCTTTGCGTACTTTGGTCAGATGGCAGTCTTTCAATTAAGCCTCGTGGCGGGCTATACTGTTCATCTGATTCTTCATTTCCTTTGTGACTTATATTTATGTCATTTTCCGTTGCGTGCTTGATCGCGCTTATTTCACTGTCTGTGAGTCTGTTATTTCTAAGGATATCCCTCCTCACATTTGCTAATTTGTTCTCGTCCAAATAAGGCCTACTGTCTTGATTCCGTGTTCTCCATATACTGTAAGAGTTTGCGGTGTGTCTCTCTTGAGATGGCCTACCTAATGCATAGTAATAAGCGTATATTACTTCTTTATACTCTTCTCGGGTCCATTTGTTCCGCTTACATTTTTCTTTCTGTGGTGGTTGTGGTGGTGAACTTGGAGGGCTCGAGTTGGGGGATTTCCCGTTCAAGTGACCATCCATGTCCATATTCGGAGAAGAGTTTGTGCCAGTTGATGACTTTTCGATCCCAGGCTGGCTCTTCCCTGGGGGACGCGCTTCCAGATTAACCATAGGACAAGCGATTTGGTTTATTGATTTAGTTTTCCTTTTAGTTTCCAAAAACATTTTGGTGCTACGATAATGTTATCATTTTTTAGCTTTGATTGGCTCGTGGGGAGACGGCCATCATTGCCGTTACAATTATAATCGTACTATTATAGCAGCCGTAGTCGGCTTATTATTGTTATTATCATCACCATTACCATCACTATCATCATTATGACCACCATTGCCATCATCATTATCATCATCACCATCACCATCACCACCATCATCATCAATGATATTGTTTTATGTGTAGTCACAGCAGTATCTTATTATTGTTATTTTTTTTTATTATCACCATCACAGTAGTGTCTGTCTGTCTCGTTGGCTGGCTTGGTGGTTGGCTGGCTGACTGTCTTCAACACCAGAGTTCTTGCCTGTCAAATAATACTTTCTTTGTGTTGGTTGAACCCTTTGAGTGTATGTGTGTGTGTGTGTAGATAGATAGATAGATTATCAGCACCACTATTACTATCATTATTATCATCATCACCATCATCACCATCACCATCAGTGATTTTTTTTTTTTTTTTTTTTGGTGGGGTCCTATCGGTCAAAAAAAGTTCAGATGTTTACTACTATTAGGCTTAAGAAAAATTAAGGAAGGGCTGTTCTGTATTGTTTGTGAATAGAGAAGTTGTGTTCGACCAGAGAAAATCTTAGCATCATCTTTTTTTTTCCATGTGCGTTTGTGTTATTGCAATAAAAAGTGTTTGTATATTTCCTGTAAGGTAATATTGTGGAGGTTGATGTTGACTTTTCTAGAGATGTTTGTATGCCCAGTTAGAAGAACAGGTGTGTTTTTACAATAAAAAGTATATGTTTACATTTATATTTGAATATTCAGGGAGGAAGCGAAGAAAAGTCAGATTTTCATAGAAAGTTTTAGGGTTTTGTAAGTCCACAAAAAGAAAAGCGTGATGTTTTTAGAAAGAAGAAAAAAAAAGGATGTTTACAGAGGCAATTGTGGGTATCAAAGTTTTTAAAGCTCGTCGAATGTATGATTGAAAACTGTAGATATGTAAATTTGTAAATTTTCTTAACTTATTTTGAAGGGCTGTTCTGTATTATTTGTGAATAGAGAAGCTGTGTTCGACCAGAGAGAATCTTAGCATCATTATTTTTTCCATGTGCGTTTGTGTTATTGCAATAAAAAGTGTTTGTATATTTCGTGCTTATTTTGAAGGGTTGTTCTGTATTATTTGTGAATAGAAAAGCTGTGTTCGACCAGAGAGAATCTTAGCATCATTATTTTTTCCATGTGCGTTTGTGTTATTGCAATAAAAAGTGTCTGTATGTTTCGTGCAAGGTAATATTGTGGAGGTTGAAGTTGACCCCTCTAGAGATGTTTGTATGTTCAGTTAGAAGAACAGGTGTGTTTTTGCAATAAAGAGTATATGTTTACATTTATATTTGAATATTCTGGGAGGAAGCAAAGAAAAGTCAGATTTTCATAGAAAGTTTTAGGGTTTTGCAAGTCCACAAAAGAAAAGCGTGATGTTTTTAGAGAGAAGAAAAAAAAGGGTGCTTACAGAGGCAGTTGTGGGTATTAAAGTTTTTAAAGCCGATCGGATGTATGTTTGAGAGCTGCAGATATGTAAATTTGTAAATTTCTTAACCCACTTTGAAGAGAATTTCAAATACTCACGAGGTATTGTAGATGTTCCAATTATTATTATTATTATTATTATTATTATTAAAATTACAAAACGTCAGAAAAATATCACAAATATACAAATGTACTACTCAACTGATTCATGCTCACGTTCGTCGCATAGTTTACTTTGAGAATTTGAGAATATTAGATCCTCAGTCTAAACCGTCAGACGAGCGAGAACGTGAAACTCTGAATAGCAGGTTTTTCTGCTGTTTTTGCAGCTTTAATAATACTAAAGCATATTACTCTACCTCCGGTTTGCCAGTGCTATATTTTAAATATTATATTGCTATTCTCTATTAATATTTACTAATCAATATTTCATTTGCTTAATCAGACAATCAATACTTCATTTCATTTCTTTCTTACTATATATTCTATATCCTATATTAATATTGTTACGGTTGGCTAAGTGCATTTCGGGTTTAATTAGTGTAGTGTTTCTGGTGACCCACATAGGAATAATGGTTCCAGTATGTCTGGTGAAAAGTGACGGGTCCTTTGTCTAGTGGGAGATTAATGAGACCTTTCTGACCTTGTGCGGTCGATTGGAGGTCATTCTGAGCACCCCTTGAAGAAGTGAAAGAGGAAGACAGATTAAGGGAATCTAAGAACAGATAGAGATAGAGTATAAGCAGTAGGGGACGGATGGAGAGGCTAAGAGACAGCAGGTGATATAGATAGAGTAAGGAATCAGATAGCAAATAGAAAGGCTAAGAGACAGCAGGCGATATAGATAGGGTATAGGGACCAGGGCAGTTAGAAAGGGTAAGAGCGATATAGACAGAGGGAGATGAAGGGAGTGGAAGAAAGGCAGGACAAGGAAGTGTGGTTGGGGGAGTTCGCAGTTGGTCGTCAGGAAGGACGGATCTGGGTAGTTGGTAGCTGGTCGTCAAGAAGGGCAGTCGTTGAGCGGTCGTCGAGGAACACAGACGGATCTGGCGGTCGGTGAGCGGTCGTCGAGGAACACAGACGGACCTTGGATTTAAGGAGCAAGCGTTGGAATTCTTAGGAGCAAGTGGATGCGAGAAAGCTTGGCGGCACAGAAGGGAATATGTACAGGGGAATTAGCGGTACGGAGAGATGAGGTGCAGAATGGGACACAGGCGATTCAGTTAGGAATTAAGGTATGTGATTGTGTATTGATACGTGTCACGATGTAAAAGAAAAGAAGAGAAAGAAGAGAGAAAAAGAAGGACTCTGTCGATGTAGTCGATAAAGAACATTGTGAATTGAGTAAAGGACTTGTTGAATTGTAACGTGAATTGTTGTGATACGAACATTGTATAATGTATCGAAGTGTTCTGATTGGACTGTGACGTATCGTGAACATTATTTGATCTGGACTTGTTGTGTTGTTACTGAACACTGTTATATTGTTACATGCATGTTGTTAAATGCTTTGATCTGTGGTATACCGTATGATGTATTGATTTGTTGTTTGCCTTAAATGCTTTGATGTTGTAACGATTGTAATTGTCGTATAAACTGTTGTTTGAATATAAGCCAGTGTTGCCAGTTGTTGCCTTGCCTCTTTGGGTTGTATCTCGGGTTGTGCCTCTGTATCTCTGTGGTGCTGAGGTAGTTGTTGTACCTCCTCTCCTCCTCTCTGGGCTCCGTGGCGGAACTTGTGTGCCGTTCGGGGCGGGCGACGACGGGCGATCCAGTCCGTTCCGCAGCAATATTAAAAGAATATAAATAAAACATAGACATAGTTGGAATTCCTTTGAGTAATCTATTCTTCTATACACAATCATACAAACCCCTTTGTATATATATGCGTGTTTGTGTGTGCGTGGGGTGGGGGTGGGGTGCGTGCGTAGAGGTGCAATGGCCCAGAGGTTATGACAGCGGACTCGATTCCAGTCGTTGTGAGTGTTTGTTGAGGAAAACATCCAAAACTCCACGACGTTCCGACAGGAGGCGAGTTAACGAACCCTGCTGTACTCTTTCACCACAACTTTCTCACACTCTTCCTTCCTGTTTCTGTTTTACCTGTATTTCAATGGGTCAACCTTGTTACATTCTGTGTCACGCTGAATCTCTCCGAGAACTACCTTAAGGCCACATGCGTCTGTGAAGTGCTCAGCCACTTGCATGTTAATTTCACGAGCAGGCTGTTATGTTACTCGGATCAACTGGAACCCTCGACGTCGTAACCGACGTAGTTCCACGTTATATATATATATATATATATATATATATATATATATATATATATATATATATATATATATATATATATATATATATATATATATATATATATATATATATATATATATATATATATATATATATATATATATATATATATATATATATATATATATATATATATATATATATATATATATATTTATATATATATATATATATATGTTTGTGTGTGAGTGTATGTGTGTGTGTATGTGTGTGTATATATGTGTGTGTGTGTGTGTGAGGTGCAATGTCCCAGCGGTTAGGGCAGCGGATTCACGGTCGGAGGATCGCGGTTTCGAATCCCAGACCGGGCGTTGTGTGTGTTTATTGAGCTTAAACACCTATAAGCTCCACGAGGCTCCGGCAGGGAGTGGTGGCGACCCCTGTTGTACTCTTTCGCTACAACTCACTCTCTCTTCCTGTTTCATGAGTAACTCTACCATAGACTGGCGTCCCGTCCAGCTGGGGGAACACGTTCGCCACAGAAACCGGGAAGCCTGGCCCATCAGCCTGGCTAGGCTTGAAAAGTGCGACGTTTATTGTTATATATATATATATATATATATATATATATATATATATATATATATATATATATATAAACAAATCAAATTGCGATAAAATAAAAATAATTATAATCGCTGGTATTACTAACATATAACTAATATATAACTAATATATAACTAATATATATATATATATAAACAAATCAAATTGCGATAAAATAAAAATAATTATAATCGCTGGTATTACTAACACAAGCCATATATATATATATATATATATATATATACATACATACATACATACATACATACATACAAAGATAGATAGATAGATAAATAGAAAGATAGATAGATAGATTGATAGAGAGAGAGAGAGAGAGAGAGAGGTAGAGAGATAGAAAGGTATAGTGTTAGTGATTTTAAGTAAATTGCATTAACCCAACCGTTGATAAATTTAACAAAATAACTACCTAGAAAGTACCAGAAATGAACAATGTAGAGCAGTATAATTTACTTACAGTTGTAGCTGTTCACACATGAAAGAGCTATTATTACTAGTAACAATTGGTACAGCATGACGGCCAGTTTCTTTCAGCCTGCGGGAGTTTGGTGACAGTTGTTTTCCGAAACAAGGACAAGTTTGACAAACGTCTCAGAAAAACTCTTTATATAATCTCTATATATATAAAACTGAGAATGTGTGTCTGTCTGTCTGTGTGTTTCCCTAAAACTTAAGAAGTGCAGAACCCATTTCATTCAAATTTTACACATGCCTTACTTAGGGTCCGGGGAGTGAAATCGCCAAAACATTTTTTTAACTTCTTGCCTAGGTCGAGCCCATAGCAATATCATATCTTCTCCACTATTTCAGTATTACGTGTTAAAAGTGAAACAAAAACATTTCTCTATTTTATGTCAGATACTTTCACTTTAACAATAAAAATAATAATAACAATTGAATTATATGTAGTAAGTAATAATTAAAATCAAACTAATGTATAATATAATCGTAACATAACAAAAGTAAAAATAGCAATTGGTATAAAATTGCATCAATGACTTGAACTTGAATAAGTGGTTTCACATGAATGGGAATAAATTAAAAATAAAATTAGCGTGCAGAAATGGAATAGTCCAGATGGATAATAAAAAATTAAATTAAAGAAAAGACTGTTGTCTATAAAGTATACAATGTAGAGAAAAAAGATTTGAACACCTGGAGGAAAGCACCATCGAAAGTGTCTTGGTGCGACTATGAAAGATATCTAAGCAGAGGCGGTAAATTCGCCACAATAGAAGCAAGGTTCGAGGCAACGGAGCGTGCAAGGGAATACTCGACTCGAACTTGCAAAGTGGAAATATTTTATTTTTACCTTTATATCTGGGACGTAGGACGTGCAGGATAAAAATTTTAAATGCCCCATCCCCCAGAAGTTAAGGTAGGCTGGATTGTCGCCACACTTCTATACAAGAGAGGGGACAAGATACAATTGATCGAAATTGCAAGAGACGGGCCTACAATTCCAGTCTGTTATATATTTTGAGTATTGTTATAACAAGCGATATCAAGATATAACTTTGTATTTTGTATTTTATGTGTGGACGTATATATATAGATGTACATGTAATATGTACACATATATATATACACATATGTACATGCACTAGCACTATGACCCGGCAACGACGGGACATAATGCTAGTGCTTAATAAACGTGATCAATTGCATGAAGAAAAGAAAAACAACAAATTATTTTGCTGAATATTCAAATCAATTCAATATATAAAAATAACACATCTATCCACCACCCAAGGTAATCTATTTAAAAATGGGTGGATCTTTTCCCTTGTCATGTTTTACAAATGCATTCAATATTAAATGATGTTAAACTCACGTGTTACTTAATGTGTTCACAGACAGTTAAGCGGTTATAAATTAATTATTGAAGTATACAATATACTTATACAGTGAAAGACAAATGACTCTCTTCCAGTTTTCATACAACTCCTGAGAACATTTTTTCAAACACTGCGGACATTAAAAACTCACGCCCAACTCGAAGAGAATAATTTAGTTTAGGTACAAATGTCTTTTCACAAGTAATTCAAAGACAACAGTTTCATTTTTAAGGAATGTTGTTTTTGTTGGACAGATTTTTAACTGAACACTTTTATATCAACAATAATTCTGCCTAAAACCATCTTCTGAAACAGAATTCTAGGATATATTTTTTGTATTGCCATCATGATTTGTACCATATTCTCAGGTTTCAAGCTCTACACTATCCCCTGTCAGTTTGTAGGTAATCGTTTCTTTTTTTGTTTAGACTGCGTGACTGCACAGAAACAGATTCAGAAATTATTCCAATATATATGCTGCTAGTTTAGAATTCCTTCCTTTCTAACATTTCCTCAGTACCTAACATATATTCAATATACCTAACATTTCTTTAATATCCATTAGATGTCTATGCTGGAGACCAGTATCTCCGAAATTGTTAATCATTTACTTCTTTGTCTTCATTAGTGATGGTCTTTTGTATATCTTATCATCAATATAATATTGATATACTTCTATATATTCGACATAGGTTGTTTCTGATATCTCTACATAATCACTATATACTGTTTACAATAACTATGTATTGTAAATATCTGAAGATGCAGTTAGGGTGTTAAACATTACATTATTGGCCTGTTGTAAACCTTGAGCAAGATGAAGACCATTTTGTATATTGTCTTGTGTCTTCGTCTCTCTTTTCAAATGCCATGCCTACAAAAGTTGGCGATCATGCACATCCATGCCTTCATGTCCCACACACAACTTAGCATGTTATTCAGCATACACATTTTGATACAAGTTGGTGTGGATATCAATTATCTTCTCTCTTTGTTTTCTCTAGATTTTTCAATCGTTCAGTTCTTCGACAGATTGCTTCAAGCTCACTTTCTTTATACACATCAATCCTTGGATCTTACATTCATGGCTTTAGTTAAGCTTTACACAATAAGAAATCAACGGGGAACCAGAGTGTGTGGGTGAAAGATTTATGTAGTTACATTTAATGAAACACATTAGTTACATTTAATGAAAGAGCCGTCGGTGAACTCGTGCTTCAGAGAAGTCCCACCTAACCGGAAGTCAACTTCACTGCCGACCAGCTAACTAGCTAGCTCGCAGCGAAGGTCCTACTTACAGTTCGTCCGTCATAAGTCGTTGGGCAGTGCTACGCACACAGACACACACTCACACACACACACACACTCATACACACACACACACACACGCACGCACGCACGTACACACACACACACACACACACACACACACACACACACACACACACACACACACACACGAAAATGTTTCGGTAACTTTGGATGGTTCCAAATCAGCGATTTCTAACAAATATTCTTCATATTCTGCTTGTAGCTTACTGACATAAGTTTGCGAATATGAAAATAGTACTTATATATAGTGTCTTATGAGAATTAATGGAAATGTAGGTATCCCATATATCTCAACTAATTTGTTAAAAAAGGAGAAGAGAAGATTAATTTTAATTCTTTCAAATTGTAGCATATTCACTTCTCCTTTAACAAATTTGTTCAGTTCTATGGGATACATTTCCATAAATTCTCATAACACAACATATAGAAGTATTATATATATATATATATATAATAACAAGTTGCTTACCTCTTATATTTTCGATCAAGCGACATCGAAAAATATAAAAGCCAACCAGTATGTCCACATTTACATAGACAAGTGAATTCGTATTTCCCTCCAGAATTCTACCACGTGAGTCACAAAATAGTACTGCCGAAAAAAAGATTCGTAGTTTTGTCTTAGGGGGGTAAAATAGTTATTACAGATATAGGGTGAAATATAATTAATTTGATAAAATCAACAAATTTCACCAAGTAGTATTTCGGTATGGAAAAGGACCATATTCGGTAAAAGTTTATATGATAATAATAATAATAATAATAATAATAATAATAAGGGTTTTTTTGCAACAAATTGCTTAAACCACATACCGAAAATTTTAGAAATAGCAGCCAAAAGACTACTATTTCCTTTTACTAGAAAATAATTAACCGAAGACTGGGATTTCATTATTTTTCTTCTTTTTTGCCATATGTGAGTTACAAATATTGTTGTCTGTGGAGACTTATTTTTGTAGTAAAAGGAAATAGTAGTCTTTTGGCTGCTATTTCTAAAATTTTCGGTATGTGGTTTAAGCAAGTTGTTGCAAAAAACCCTTATTATTATAATTATATAAATTTTTACCGAATATGGTCCTTTTCCATACCGAAATACTACTAGGTGAAATTTGTTGATTTTATTAAATTAATTATATTTCACCCTATATCTGTAATGACTATATATATATATATATATATATATATATATATATAGGTGAGAAAGTTGGTGTGTGAAAGCACGTGGCTGGATGTATAAAAAATAGAAAAGAGTGAAAAAACTACAGAAGGCTTGTTTTATAAGGTTTATAACATTCGATAAATGTTATAAAATTTTGTGAATAGTATCATAGTTTTTTGAGAAATAACCGGTTTCGTGTAAACTTTTCAAATTTCTCAAATGTCTTTACCTACATCGTGTCATGTCTTCGTTATGAAGTGCAAAGGAGAGTTCCAGGCAGAGGGAGGTAATAAGGGATTTCTTCCGGTATAAGGGAGATAATCGCTTTATATTTCTTTTCCCCTTTTTTAATGAGATGGGTTTCTCTGTATAAGAATGTTAGGATGGTTAAGTTCAGGCTTATATTTTTCAATGAAGAATGTTTCCTTGTTTAATCTAATTTGTGTTGGTGTTCCAATAGCACATTGATAGAATGGAAAGATTAAAAATTGTGGTAGTAGTTGCTTTGCGCATTTCTCAATATGCTCACTAAAGGGTATCATTCTGTATTCTGGGAATGCAATCTGTTGTCGATGCAGAGTGCATCTGCGTCTGAGTGATAATCCCGTGGACCCTACGTACTTTTGGTGGCAGCCCAAGCATCTTATGACATAAATTATGTTTTCAGAAGCACAAGTAAAATTAGATCTGATCTTGAATTTTTGTCCCTCTTTGAAAAGGAATTCTGATCCTTCTAGAATGTTTGGGCATGTTGCGCAGTGGTCTACCACATTTGGTCTACTTTTGCATCCATAATTTCAGAAAACAATTTTGCCTTTGTGAGAATCTTTTTGAGTGATTTAGGTTGTTTGTAGCTTTTAATGATTTTATGTATGTTTAGAATTTCCTTTAGTTTGGGGTCCTTATGAAGTACTGGTAAATTCTGGGTGATGATGGTGAAGGCTTCTTTGTTTCTGGGGTTGTATGTGGATATGGAAGGCGGTATTTTCGGGGAAGGTGTGTTGTGTTGAACTTTTCTCAAAGTTTCTATGTTGATTTCTGTTGCACGTCTGATCCCATCCCCTATGAGTTGAACTGTGTAGTGTCTGTCAATTAGGGTGTTTTTGAGTTCTTGTACTCTAAAGTTCCTGGTATTTTGTTCTGACACTATTGCAAGGTTGAAAGGGATGTTTGTATTAGTGTGTCTTCGGTGGCATGAATCAAAAAGTAGGTATTGTTTGGCGTCTGTGGCTTTGTAAAATATGTCTGTTTCTATTTTTAGGTTAATTTTTTAAATCAGTATATCTAAGAATGGAAGCTCCTTTTGGTTGTACTCCTTTGTGAACTGTATATTTGGGTGGACGCTGTTCAATAGGTTTTTGAATTTTAAGAGTTTATCTGTGTTTTCGTTCCAGAGTTTAAAACAGTCGTCCAGGAATCTTTTCCAATTCTCTTTTATGTATTGAGAAAGGGGGTTTCCAAAGGTCGATAAAGATTCCTGGTATATAATTATTTCCAGGTAGCCCATTGTTAGGTTCGCAATGACTGGTGCTGCCATTGTACCCATAGCAATTCCGGATTTTTGACGGTAAAACGTATTGTCAAACATGAAGTGGTTATTTTGTAGAATGAATTCAACCGATTTAGTAATGAATTCTTTACTGATCCTTTTTGGTATTTCTTCCGGAAATTGGTCCAGCCAGAACTGTATTGCCTCTAGTCCATAATTATGAGGTATACTGGTACATAAATTAACTACATCAAATGAAACCATGATTGATTCTTCCTTGACTTTTTTTGGAAGGTGGTTTAACACATGCAAGTCATCTCTGATATGACTATCGATGTGTTTAAGGAAGGGTTTCAGGAGGATGTTCATAAATAGACTTAATCTGTGTGTTTCACAGTCTGGGCCAGCTACAATGGGTCTTAGTTTTAGGTCCCCCGGGTTAGGTGTGTGTATGTATGTCTTTAGTGATTTTTTAATGGTTTCATTTATAATTTGGATTTTGTGTATTTTTGGCAGACCATAAAAGAGGTCAGGTTTGCATTTAAAGTTTGTTAGAAAGTCAATCTCTTTGGTTGTCAGTTCCTTTCCATGAGTTTGTTTCTTTATTTCACTATGCATCTCCTCGTCGATGATTTTATATTTTCCCTCAACCTTATAAAACAAGCCTTCAGTAGTTTTTTCACTCTTTTCTATTTTATATATATATATTGTTGTATTTCTGAATGGTCATTTTGCCAGTTTAGCCAATAAAAACACACGCACTATATAGTTGGTGTTACTTTGCTTCAGTGTTCCTTATTTTTTACATTAATCTTAATCTTATTTCGGCCAGAGTTCTTTCGTCACACTCCTGTGACCGCATCAGTGGTCCTTTGTTTTCTTGTTTCTTATTTGTGTGTCTCTCCTTACTAACCGTCAGTCATTTTGTATTTCTATTGTATGTGTCTTCATTTGCACATGCGTATATCTCTATGTGCGTCTATGTTTAGTTAGTATGTGTGGGGGGGAATGCCTGTAATATTTGTATCTTCTTTTTATATACCTTCGTGTAATTTGTTTTTGTTTTCGTTTATTCCTATTTTTTTATTTTGTTCATGTTTACATCCACTTATTATTATTATCATTACTATTATTATTACGTATGCTTGTATGTTTGTATGTACGTATAACAACAATACTAGTAATAACAATAATAATAATAAAATATTTTAAAAAATTTTTACTTAAAAAATTTTTTTAAAAATTAAAAATTTTTTAAAATAAAAATTTTTTTTAAAAATCATCTTTTAAATTTAAAAAAACCCCAAAAACCTATATAGTTATTTATTTCTATTTGTTTATTTATCTGTGTATTTTATTTATTATGTTTTCGGTTTCGTTTATATTGTAACCAGTTTATGGGGATCTTCTTCTGTCATATGTCGAGGTGTGTGCTAGTGTTCCATTCCAGTTTCCTATTCAGGCTAGGTTTATCTTCTGTTACGTGTGTAGCTTCCGTAATTTGTCTGATTGTTGCATCTATTCTATGTGTGGACAAGATTTTAACCTCTATGTTGTTGATTGATCCCCCGTGTTCCTGCTCGGCGTGTTGGTACAGAATCGATGAGCTCTTTCCTTCCTTAAGTTCTCTCCAATGCACATTTACCTGCTCTCCTATGCTTCGTGCCGTTTCCCCTACGTATGTCGTTGTCTTGTTACTGCATCGTCCCTCTATACATCTTATACTATAGACTACATTTCTGGCTTTACAGTTTGTTTGTGAGTTAAATCTACACACAGTACAGTACCTATCCATACAGGGTGTTCTACTAAATGGGTAGGTACTACCGATTATAGATTTGATAGTGTTGCCTTGCTTTTCAACAACCTTAATCCTTAGCTTAAGTTTGTCTTGGGTCCTTCTAAAGCGGTACGCTAGTTCACCTCTAAGGGTGGTGTCAACGAACATGACACTCTGGTATTTATGGCTATCATACCAAGAGTTGGCCTTCCCTATTTTCTTCTTTGTCTTTTCTATAGTGTTCTATGACTTGCTCCTATAGAGTGGGCAAATCCCATTCCTATCATTACATAATATATTATCAAATTTCTTTATATGTATATATATATATAAATTAAAAAGTAAAAGAGTCAAAAGAAGAGTAAGTACGGTTAGGCAGCTTTTTAATCGCTACAAATGTTTCGATACATACAGATCCTCGAATATACGGGATTTAAAGTTAAGTTTAGTTTAAATTATGTAACGATTTACCTGCCTGTATAAGAAGATCTATATGTACCTCTTCAGGCGATACTCAGTTGCTGTCTCTTATATGTTGTTAACAGAACACACCTCAACTATATATATATATATATATATATATATATATATATATATATATATATATATATATATATATATATATATACATTTTTGCATAATAAGATAAAAAAAAACAAGGCTGTATAGATATTAGAGCATTTATAGATAGAAGGTCTTACAGCTGATTCTATTATTAATAACATCCCTTCATCGGAGACGGTGCGAGAGGAAAAATTAAGTCATAGTTAGTTTCGATGTGATACAAATAGAGAGTGAGGTGGAAGAAAGAAAACAGATGTAAGATATGTATGGGTATTGAATTCGTAAATCCGTTTTATTGGCATAAAGGTATATATAAGTATATAAGCATAAAGGTATATATACATATCTTACATCTATTTTCTTTCCTCCACCTCACTCTCTATTTGTATCATATCAAAACTAAATATGGCTTAATTTTTCCTCTCACACCGTCTCCGATGAAGGGATATTATTGATTAATATCCTAGAAACAGCTGTAAGACCTACTATCTATAAATGCTCTAATATCTATACAGCCTTGGTTGTTTATCTTATTACGCAAAAAGATTCTTATACACACATGCTGATATAGACACACACAAACATATACACACACAGACATATATAAGATGGGCTTCTTTCAGTTTCCGTCTACCAAATCCACTCACAAGGCTTTGGTCGGCCTGAGCTTATACTAGAAGACACTTGCACAAGGTGCCACGTAGTGGGAATGAGTCCGGAACTATGTGGTTAGTAAGCAAACTACTTTTTAAAAAAATTTTGCCATAAAGGCATGATACAGAGTAGCTTTATGGCCGGACAAAGACATTGATGAGGTGAATGATGAAAAGGTTGATATTAATGGGAGAAATTTTTCCTTCTCTAAAACATTATTCGCTTCTTTTTTCACAGAAAAAGAGAAAACAAGGTAATGAACCTCTTACTAGAGTTTTACAATTTTGGGACTAATAGTCCATTTAAGAATTGGAGCGTTAAGCTTCTTAAACACAACAACATGCAATAAACATTAAACATTGTACAATAAACATTATAACACTGAGGCTTTTCAACCTCTTGTCACTATTCCTCCCCAACATCGCTTGTGCCCGTTTACTCCGCCAATCCCCACGCCTCATTCAAGACCAAGGCGGGATCAGAGCCGGCGTCGCCCGGCCACAAGCGATATTCCTCATTGAGTCCCTGCAGTCTATACGTCACGGGTAACTTCATGACCTCCACAGCTATCTGCGGAGGCCATTCGGGATCCTGTGTGAAGGCTAAAGGTACTACCTTATGGTGCTTTTCCACCACCTCTTGTACCTCTCCGCCTCTGTAGAAGAAAACCAATAGTTCCTTTTCCTCCGGGTTCGAGGTAGTCAATTCTACCATTGGCAGCACAATTCCCCCCAATGGTGTCTATTCTCTTGCCGGTGGCACAACCCATACCTGCAAGGTTCCGGGACATTCCGGTGCTATGTCACAGACTGCCGGTAGTGTACCGTTTCTCTTCCTCTTGGTCTTGCTTTTCTCTCAACTGAGGGAGGGTGCGTCTCCTCCATGACCGGGAGATTCGCCTCCCCTCCCTCATCCCTAGGATCCTTCGGTGAACACCCATTGTTGCTCACCTTCTTCCTCTTGTGGCCCTTGTTTTAGGACTCCTCCGTTTCCTCGGCCGTCTTCGTTCCTTCTTCTACAGAGGTCTCAATCAACTGCTCCAGGATTTTGCTTTGTTCCTGAGGAAGTTTTTCTTTATATGGTCAGACTCCAGGCACCGATGACACCTGGGGCGGGGTGCGACCCTCAAGAAGCACCGGATAAAATATGGCATAACAAGATTCATTGCTGATTGGGTCCACTGTGTCAAAACAGCTTTTGACCCAACCCAATCAGCTGCAGGAAGAATTTTCACGTTGATGAGCCTGGCTCCGCTGCCAACCAGACCCTGACGGAGAGTATCCTCTATCCACTGGAGTTCAATTCCGTGTGGCAAACAACAGACCCAAGCCCTCGTCAATTTTTTTCCCACAATAAGTGGGAAGAGGGCTGGTTCACAAAACTGACAACCTCCTCTGGTGTGTCAAACAGCAACCACACCGTTGCATATTTGACACCCCTACAGATATACTTAATGGTTGGAAGATGTTCCGCCAACTCCTGCTTAATCATCTGCTTGGAGTAGACGGCAATGGTGTCGGGAACCTTCGAATACGTTCTCAACACCACCGTCCTCTTCTCTTGCTGTCTGAACCACTCCTTAGGTAGGACAGTCTCCCACTCTACAATCTTATCCGTATTTTGCTATGTTTTAAATTAAAAAGTAAAAAGTCCAAAACAATATTTCACAAATTTCAAAAAGAAAAGAGAGAAATCAAAAGGAAACAAAAGGGAAGAAGAGAAAAAGCAAACAGTTCAATAAGAAAGTCCCAATAGAAGAAGAAATCAACAGTTCAACAAAACACAGCAAAAAAGCTTCTGGGTATTCAGGTACTCCAAGCTTTATGGTGCTCCGAATAGAACCTGGACTGCTCCACTTGAAATACAGCTTTCCAATTATTGGTAAACGTAGTTTTAAAAATACACTCTATTTACAAACAGCAAACAACTTTTGGTGGCAGGATTCGTCACCAAACTATACTTCTCACAATGAGAAAAAAATTTCACTTCATGAGAACACTTGAAATACAGCTTTCCAATAAATGGTAAACGTTGTTGTAAAAACACACACTATTAAAATGTGAACAACTTTTGGTTGAAGGATACGTCCCCAAACTGTACTCTCACAATGAGAAAAAAATGTTCACTTAATGTGAACAATATTGATGAACCGCACGCAGACCAACATCCTGAATCCAGTGAAGATTCCCTGTTTGTAAAAAATAAAGCCACAGATAACAACCCCCACTGGACCCAAGAGACAAAAGTCTTACCCTGCAGCAGTTTCTTTTCGCACGCTAAACACTGCAGGCTATCTTCCTTAGTGCAAAACACAATGACACATGCGTACACTGACAACAAAGACTCGTGGGAATAAGGTTAGCAAGCTCCTTACCACACAGCAACTCCTGTGCCTAGTAAATATAAACAACAAGGCATACAACACTATTGTACAAATCACCCTTTACTAACTAGAGACCCCAAAATTAACAACATCCTGAAAACATAAATTCATCATATGCAAAAGCAACACAAATCGCTAAAGAGACTTCTAGCAAATGTGAAGCTTTGCGCAACAACTACAAACCCAAATGTTAAGAAATGGCGTAGGAATGGCTGTGTGGTAAGTAGCTTGCTTACGAAACTTGAGTGGATTGGGTAGACGGAAACTGAAAGAAGCCCGTCGTATATATGTTTCTGTATATATATATATATATGTGTGTGTGTGTGTGTGTGTGTGTGTGTGTGTGTGCGTGCGTGTGCGTGTGTATGTGTGTGTGCATGTATGTATGTGTTTGTGTGTCTGTGTTTGTCCCCCCCCCAACATCGCTTGACAACCGATGCTGGTTTGTTTACATCTCTGTAACTTAGCGGTTCGGCAAAAGAGACCCATAGAATAAGTACTAGGCTTACAAAGAATAAGTCCCGGGGTCGAATTGCTCGACTAAAGGCGGTGCACTAGCATGACCACAGTCAAATGACTGAAACAAGTAAAAGAGTAAAAGCGCCCAAACGGTGGAATATGCCCCAACCTACCTGAAGGCACGGATGTCCTTTTCAAACAAGGAGATAGGATCACGATTAAAACCAACTTCACTTGTGCCTCTGAGAACTTAATGTTTGAGATAACTTGCTCGGATTGTGGAACTCACTATATAGGACGGAGGAGTATGACATTGAGACGGAGAACCATTGTACATAAAGGGCAGATCCCGTTCCCGCAATACAAACAGATTCTTTTAAGTAAACACATATAGAGATCTGTATCAAAACAAATTTCACAGTTTTCTCCTTCTACCACTGCAAAGATATAATCTCTTCACAAGAATATTTAAATCAGAAAATTTATTCATCGAAAAATACAGATGTCTAAATATGCACGCATAACCAACTTTGATGTCAATACATATTTTAATTCACGATTACATACTCATCACTATACATATTTCTCCCCACAACTCTAGATTTTGCATTTTTGTGTATATATATATATATATATATATATATATATATATATATATATATATATATATATATACATATATTTCCACACCCTCGAAAGATTAATAATTATATTCCCTGTCCACAATAATCCTTAGATTTTCCTACTTGTCGAATCATTCATTCATAAACTCCACATACAACATGGACAAAACAATTTTTCTTAAGAAAATACGTGTTTAAATAAATCTTAATGTCATGATTAGTGAAAGTGAAACGTGTCGACAAACACAATATGAGGTACGCTAAAAATTATATTAAAACTATGTAGTGTGTGCATTTTCCACCTTTAATTTCTTTTATATATATATATATATATATATATATATATATATATATATATATATATATATATATATATATATATATATATATATATATATATATATATATATATACATCTTTATATATATGTATATATTTGTATGTATGTATGTGTGAATGTATACATAAGCGTTTGCACTTAGGTCCATATGCATGTATAGGTATCCGTGTATGGGGGTATCTGTATGAATATGTGGCTTTAGTTATATACATAAATGTGGTGTATATCCGTGGACGTGTAGATACGTCTGTATGTGTAAACACACATACGCACACACGCACACACATGTTGGGTTTGCAATTAAGTTTCGCCTTTTTTTAAATTTTAATTTTTAAAAGGTTTAATAAAATAGCAACTAATTAATCAATAATGTATTCATCGTTATTATTTATAGCTTCTTCCCAACGTTCAATAATATTTTCAATACCTCATTTGTAGAAATCACCCGATTTCGACTCGAAAATTTGATCCAACCAAGCTCTCAGTTCTACATCAGCATTGAACGAAATTCCGTGCATAGCATTTGAAAGAGATCTAAAGAGGTAGATATCCGTTGGTGCCAAATCAGGAGAGTACGTCGGGTGTGGCAACACTTCCCAGGCATGCGTTTGAATGGCTTCGTTGGTCATATTAGCGATATGAGGGCGGGCTCCATGCTGCCGATTAGGTCTTTTCTCTTGAATAACTGTGTTGAGTCGCTCCATCTGTTGAGCATAGAGTTCAGGCGTTGATCGTTTGGTTCCGTTGAAGCTATTTGTAATGGATAGTCCCTTCCCAGTCCCACCATACGCACATCATCTTACGCGGATGAAGATCTCGTTTCACGCACGGTGTCTCTTGTTTACCGGGGCTAAGCCATTCCATACGCTGCTTCATATGGATGTACAGGCACCATTTATCGTCCCCAGGAACGATTCGGTAAATAAATCGTTGCTTGTGTCCATGAGTTGAGCGGTGACGAGCAAGCAAACCAGCGGAGAATGTGGCTCGTTGATTCTTGTTGTTGTCACTCAAAGCATGCGGAACCCATGCTCCATACTTCTGAAATTTTCCCATCGAGTGAAGATGCTTCTCTATAGCCGTGTGGGAACATTCCATTTTCTCTTCATCATTGAAGGATATTCCAATACCCTCTAGAAAGGAAATTATTTTGAAACTTATTAATAATATTAAGGATTTTGTTTCTAGAATTAAATGGAAAGCTTACTATTATAACTATTATATATCTAATCTTAATGATAGTATGAATGATAATTTTACCTCTAATTTTAAATCCAAAAAGGAACCTCCATTTAATAAAGAATTACAAATACTAGAAGATAATATTTGGAAGGTTGTGAAAAATATTAACTTTCATAAATACCCAAATAGAAATAATGAATATTTAAGAAATTTAGCAATTAGAATTAAAGATATGAGAAATATGGATGGTATTATAGTACAATCTGATAAAACTAGGAATTTATATAAATTGGATGTTAAATTATATGATAAACTTTTAGAGAAAGAAATAATTAAAAAATATAAAATTGTTCCAGATAGTAAACTTTATAATATTAATAAGGCCTCTAAATTAGTAATGATAAACTATGAATTGGATAATAAAACTGAAACTTATGTACCTATGCACCCCAGAATAACTCTGAAGGACCATAAAGATAATTTTTATTCAGACCCTAAAGTTGGATTAATTTGTCCATGTAAATCTGACCTATTTTAGATAAATATATTAATAAATTAAATAAACTTAATTACTTAAAATTATGGTTTAATAATAATAATACTTTGAAATGGTTTAATAATATTAAAGATAAAAATCGTTATAAATTTATTCAAATAGATATAGATAATTACTATTCTTCTATTAATGAAATTGTGTTTAATAAGGCCCTTATTTTTGCAATGAATAAAGTGGGAATGACATTTGAAGAAGTTAATGTAATTAAAATGGCTAGGAAATCGCTCATTAAATATAAAAATAAATTATGGGCTAGGAAAGATACTAGGGATTTTTTTTGATATACCTATGGGAGCACCTGATTCTGCACAAGCTACTGATTTAGTAGGTATTTACCTTTTATCTGAACTCCAATTAGAAAATTTAAAGATAGAGGGTGGTTTATATAGGGATGACCTTCTACTAATTACTAAGAATTGCACTAATAGGAACCTAGAAGTATATAAGAAAAAACTTTATATTTTCTTTAAAAGATATGGTTTAAGTATTACTATATATAATGAGAATTCTAATGTTAATTATTTAGATGTTAATTTTAATCTAATTACAGGTAAAAAACAACCATATCATAAAATTAATGAGAACCTTAGATATATAAATGTTAATAGTAATCACCCACCTTCAATTAAAAAATCGTTGATTAATAATATAAGTAAACGTATATCATTACTTTCTTATGATATAGAGATTTTTAATAAACATGCTCCTTATTATAATGAGGCCCTTAGAGAGGCAGGTTATAATAGTAATATTAAATTTTATAATAAAAATAATGATAAAGATATAACTAATAATTTTAGAGATAAAAATATTAATAATAATTATAATAATTTTGTTAATAATAGTGGTAAAAATTTTAGAAATTATAAAAATAAAAATAAAATAAATAAAAATAAGAATAAAAACAAGAATAAAAATAAAAAAAATAAAGAAATAATAATAATAAAAATAAAATTAATAACTTTAATAATTCTTTAAATGTTGTACATACATATAAATCGGGTTGCATGGGTGGAGTGTGGAAGTGTGGGGCTGCATTGTGGGATATGTCTGTGTGTGTGTATGTATGGATGTATGTGTGTGTGTGTGTGTTTGTGTGCGTGTTTATGTGTGTTTATATGCATACACATGTATATGAGCGTGAGCATGTATATATATTTTTTGTATTTTGAAATTAGCTATTTCATCTTTAAATATGAGAAATTAAATATATTACGTCTTCATTATATACTATAGTTTATAGAGATTTTAGATTTTGATTATAATATTTATATATTTTTTCATTGATAATTTATATATATTAGTCATTTCAAATATCTATATAAGTAGATATAGACTAAAATGGATATTAGAATATGGATTTTCTACCTTATAAATTAAAGTTAATATTTAACATTATAGTTGATTTTGATATAATCATATTTATTAATAGAGTTTATTATAAATAGATTATTTTTTTCAGATTACGTAGATTATCTATATCTTAAAAATATTGATTATATTTTAGATTTGAAACCACCTGAAGAATGTCTACTATTCAAAGATGTGATGAAAAGAAGACATGAAACGATCGTAGTGGATATTAATAATTGTTAAATTTCTAAATTATATAACTTAATTTATGTATTGGATTAAGTCTTTCTTTTTTTGATTTGCATAATTGTGGTTTTGTCTCTAATTTGTATAATATATATATATATATATATATATATATATATATATATATATATATATATATATATTTTTCGATTCAATTTATTATTATTACTACTAGTATTGTTGTTATACATACATACATACATACAAACAAGCATATGTAATGATAATAATGGGTGGATGTAAACACATGAACAAAATAAGAATAAACAAAAACAACAAAAACAAAAACCAAAAAAATACAAAAAAAAATACAAAATACAAAATACAAATTACATGAACGTATAAAATTACAAATTACATGAACACATATAAACAGAAGATAAAAATATTACAGGCATTCCCCACATACACACACTAAATAAACATAAACGCACATAGAGATATAAGCATGCGCAAATGAAGACATACAATAGAAATACAAAATGGCTGACGGTTAGTAAGGAGAGACACAAATAAGTGAGAAGAAAACAAAAGACCACTGATGCGGTCACAGGAGTGTGAGGAAAGAACTCTGGCCGAAATAAGATTAAGAATAATGTAAAAAAATAAGTAACACTGAAGCAAAGTAACAACAAATATATAGTGCGTGTGTTTTTATTGGCTAGACTGGCAAAATGACCATTCCGAAATATAACAATATATATATATATATATATATATATACGTACGTATATACACATAGATACATACATACATATATACATACATTTATGTATATATATGTGTGTGTGTTGTGTGTGTGTATATAAATATAAACAAAGGGTAACAATTTTTAAAAATAAAATTTTTACAATTGGTCAGAATGCTTATTAAATGTCAGAGGAAATATATATCTATATATATAAAAGTGAAGTTGTGTGAGTGTCTGTCTCCTACGAATTAGATTCCTAACTACTCCCACATTTCGCGGTGCAGTTTAACCAAAACCGGGTATCTTATAGTCATGATTCATATCGAGCCCTTCTGGGTATTAGCGCGCGTCTACGATGAGTCTACCATTTTAAAAATAATTTACAATAATATTTTTCCATTTTAAAGCATATTTTTTTAATAAAGGGAAGTAACTCTCTAAAAATGTCTACGATGACTCAACGATTTAAAAAAAATTTAGCATAATTTTTTTTCCATTTTTAATGCATTTTTTGCTATTTTTTGGCTATAACTCTCTAAAAATGCTTTATAGTTATTTCCCTTACAAACCCGAGCAACGCCGGGCGATACTGCTAGTTTCTATATAATAGAGTATAGAAATTTATACACGGAGAGAATACCACCATGTCGACTTCTAATATGCTGAAAAGTGCAGTCAAAAGCGAAACCACGTTGCGTGTAGTCGAGCAGGATATGTAAATGAATAAAAATCTCAGTTACCCCTCTACCTATGAGTTTCTGAATTAATGACCAAACAAAACAATTAATTAGTCAATAAATTCATTTATTAACCATCCGTGGTTCACCAGTAGAGTCGCTGGGAAATGTATAATTATAAAACTATAATTATGAAACACTTCACTTAGGCGTTCTAGATTATCTGCTGATGTTGATATCTTCAACGATAAAGCCATATTTCATAGCTCTTCGTTACTTAAAGCAGGCTATAAAGAATAAAATTTCCGATATTAACGCTACTGACATAAATTCTTTCGCTACTCATCAGGACATGAAAACACGTCATAACGGTAATAACATTATAAATTTTAGTTCGAAAAACAACACTAAATCGAAAGATGAAATTTTGCAGTGTAAGGGAAATAACTGTTCTTTATATCCCTCTACACGTAATAAAAATAAGTCTAGGACTTCACAAGATAATTACCCTAACAACAATGTCTATCCTAGTAAAACTGTTTGGTTGATAATTCCATATGGTAATCAGATCAAATCCAACCGCTTTTACCAGTTTCGAGAACCTATAGATAACAATTTTCCAAAATATCCAAGCTACCATTCCATTATTAATTCAAACCGAATCAGGATAGGGTTTTTAAACACAAAAAACCTTTCACAAATCATCTCTTCGCATAACAAAAGTTGTTAAACTCAAATCCTCTTAACGAAAGTAATAACATTGATATTATTAACGATAATACTTTGAACAATACTTTGAACAATAATAACAGTAATATTAATATTTCTGATAGAAATTCGAATCGTATTCGTTTCTTTAGCAGTAATTCTAAGACTAGAATCTCTGTTTATGACTGAAAAATTACTTCAAGTTCTGAAGTATTATTTGTAAATATGTACAAAATCGTCTCAGTTGTCGAAAAGAATAAATAACCATTAATCTACATTTAGACATATCAATAAACGCAACAATACTGAGTATAGGACTTTAATTTGGTCTCTAAAGGAATATAACGAACAATTCGATCTGGAATGAAATATTCTATCTAGATCCTTCCCATATGACAAAGTAAATCTTTCTGCCCGCTCTGTAACGAAGAACAGTTTCTAGTCCTTTTTTCGGAGAATACACTTGTAAACACGTTTATCGTTGTAAACTTTGGCAAAACATACCTTTTAGCTCCTATAAGTAAATTCTGACGACCTATAAAATTCGAACTGTAACTCTCATCTTACATTTCATTTTCCCTACATACAACTATTTACAGCTACATATAACTATGTGGATGCGCGTGGTTAAGTGGTTAGGGTTTCAGCATTTTGACTGTGATTTCGATTCCTGGACCGGGAGACACGTTGTGTTCTTGAGCAAAACACTTCATTTCAGGTTGCTCCAGTCCACTCAGCTGGCAAAAATGAGTAAAACTGAGATGGACTGGCGTCACGTCCAGCTGAGTCACACATACGCCATAGAAACCGGGAAACCGGGCCCAAGAGCTTGGCTAGACTTTAAAAGGGCGCATTTATATATTATTTTAAGTAAGGCAAAGCTATAAAATATGGCTTTATCGTTGAAGATATCAACATTAGCAATCTTGAAAGTGTAAGTGAAATATTTCTTGTTATAGCCCTTGAATGGTAACTGAAGGAGCTAACGTATTTTAACTTTGTTGATGGTTTATGATATGGGGAAGAAGAAAAATTACATAAATTAAAGGTGATATCTAAAATGTTGGCTTTAGTGATGTTATCATCGAAAATAATAATGAAGCCCATATTTCGAAAAAATTAACCAACCTGTTTTTAATCCTTTGTAATGTTTGTTCAGAAACATTATGAAAGGGGCTTAGCTATGTGTCCGCCATTATCACGGATAAAAGCCAATATATACTTTGAGAATCCTTAGGAAAAAAACTACCTGAAGGATATTTATTTAAAATTCGCAAACTGAATTATGGCTGTTAAATGGTAAACGACATTAGAAACACCTAGAGCATTAGTAGCCTCTATTCTCCTTACTCCACTAACTTTAGCCTACTAACTTTAACCAAAATACATTCAAATATGCCTAAGTTAAATTCTTCATAATGGGAATGATTTATGGCTCTGACATATGTACTACCCGTTCCTCTATAAATAGAAAAAATTCTTGTTTGTTTCCATTGAACGAAACGAAGAAACCCCCTCCCCCATTGATAAATCTAAATAACAACGTGAACTCAGTGATAAAAAATCTACAGATGGAGAAGGACTTTCTACTACCATGTTCTTAATGATAAGATTAACCTCTCTGTCTATATATCTACCCTCTTTGTAATGTTGGCAAATGAAATAAGTATACAAATGTACATTGTGCATTTAATTAAAAAATGTCTATATGTGGCTGAAGATTGCTTTACATTTTAGAACTGATGTAATACTATCATTGTTTAATAAAATGAAGTAGCATGAAACGATTGTACTACACGACCTTGGATATCCTTGTTGCTTATTTTGATTATAATCGTCCCATTTGATTTATATGGATAATACCATACCAAATTCTGGTGCCTTTAACTTAAGTACCATACACATCTGAATCTAAATTTTGCTGAACTTATATATACATATATATGCATACATATATATGTATATATATACATAAACACACAAGCACACACACACACATATATATATTTATATATATGTATGTATTATGTATATGTGTGTGTGTGTTCAGGTATGTATTTTAAAGTCAGTTGGGTTTGAAGTTGGTGTATTTCTAGAGAACCGGAATACTCTACCCATATACTGGGTTATCAACACTCGGGATTCAAGCCAAGCAAAGGCCGGAATATATCTGATGACCAAAATCTACGTTTCACGTCACATGGTTTGGCAAAGAGAAAATGATACAATGAAATTAAAGAAGATAAAGAAAATTCTTTAACACATCTGTAATTATTAGTTACACATTTTCCCGTACCGTCTCCATTTGCAACGCTAGTTTACGCAAAAATTATAAATGAAAAGTTACGTAATATATGTGGTTTTTGGCATTGGAGAGGCGCTAGAAAGACCTGCATCAAAGTTGTGTTATTACAGACGTCATTGTCATGTAAGTATCCGGAGGACATGAAAGTCAGAAAATTAAAACTGTGTATGCGGGATGGATCTGTGGGGAAGAAATTATGTGAGGGGCGAATGAAGAGGGTGGATACATGTCAAAATAAAAGGGAGAAAGTGAAGGAGAGGGAGGAAAACGAACAGAAGCCGAAGGAGAAGAATCGGAAGAAGGGAAGAAAGAAATAGAAGAAGAAAAGGGAGAAGAAGAAGAAGAAGAAGAAGAAGAAAAAAAAAGAGGAAGAAGAATAAGATGATGATGAAGAAGAAGAAGAAGAAGAAGAAGAAGAAGAAGAAGATGATGATGATGATGATGATGATGTAGAAGAAGAAGAAGAAGAAGAAGAAGAAGAAGAAGAAGAAGAAGAAGAAGAAGAAGAAGAAGAAGAAGAAGAAGAAGAAGAAAAAGAAGAGGAAGGAGAAGAATTCTAGGTGTGTGACAACTGGTACTGTCAAGGCCATTTTTGACAATGTTCATCAAAGGGAACACTATATAATTAACCACGCAGCGACATTAGACGGTGACAACTTAAAGTGAAAAGTTCTAATACGTAAATAACTAGACAATCGTCCGGATGAGGAAGTTAAAGATGTATGTTGTGTTGCGAGGTAAAATTTATGATGTTACAATGTTTCGGCACTGGGAGAGAGGTACAAGTAGTAATAGTAAAAGACGATCATACATACAGAAATGTACACAAACACACAGGTACACACACACATACTTGTTGTGGAGCGGTCTGTGTATATCTGTGCAAATATAAGAGTAATCGTCTGAGTATGAGTGCGTGAGCGTGTGATTGTGTCTGTGTACGTGAGTGAGCATGTGTTTGGGTACGTGTGTGTGTGTCCACGCGTGTCTTCGATCCAAATGTGTATGTGTCTCTATGTGTGTGTTTGTGTATGCATGTATTTACATCGATACATACAAGACCTCACATACACGTACAAATAAATCTACACACAAACACACGCACACGCACAAAAAGACACCCACACGATCGTATAGATGTATCAGCCCATCCATACAAACACGGATATACGCACATACATACGTACATACATACATACATACACACATACATACTACAAACATGCATACACATATATACGTAAATAAATACATACACAGATACATTCATACATATATATATATATATACATGTTTCCGTACACACGCTCATACATACATATATGTACACATATATACATATACACACACTCACACACACACACACACACACACATATATATATATATATATATATATATATATACATATATATGTATAAATGTGTGTGTGTGTGTATACATTAAAATATATATATGTCTCATATATTAAAAGAGATTTGTGTGTGGTGCGTGTGTGTGTTCGTGTGTGTGTGTGTGTGTGTGTGTGTGTGTGTGTGTGTGTGTCTGTGTGTGTATGTGTGCGTTGTTTCCTTATGGATTCGAAAACTGAGTTGCCGAAATTGACGTATGAGGTATCACAATATTTAGTAAACTTTCGTCTAATAAATAAAGTATAATTTTTGAACAAGAACTCTTTTTTACTCCAATGATTACCTCGATAACCATGTCGGCTCGCACAATGTTGAGGCTTTCACCGAAGAGTAACCACTCTACCTGAACACTCTTAAAATACATGGATTTTTACGAAGGAATACTCCCGAAGATATACCCGTCAAGTTTGTTAGAATTATTTTTGTAGATAATCGTTTAACGTGAAGTGTCTTTGTTTAGTCCAGAATTCCTCCGATGTAGCACACCCATCGCATATTTTACTTCTTTTCTTCTACCTGAAATACTGTACATCTGTATTTTGATTTGTTTAACAGAGATTTGGCTGCTATTGTAGTAGATCAAGTAACAACAGAGACACTTCTATGTGTGTGTTTTGTTGTGGTGAACCCCACATTTTCTTAGAATATTTTGCACAATAACTTTTAAAGAAATCTGCACATCTTACGGCTAACCATTTAACTTCTATCGATTGTCCCCATGATGACGTATCCCCTGAAAAAATCCCGTTGATCATTCTGAGCTCAGTGCGTATTTCAATCTGGCTTTTATTTTTAGATCTCTGCCTGATAAAGTGACAACTTTGAGACATAGTAGGACAAAATACTCGATTTAACAAAAATTGTACGCACACGCGTGCGCACACACACACACACACACACACACACACACAAACACATTATTTCTAGTTAATTTTTTTTTTTTTCAGATCATTAAATCGGAATATCAAGCTAAGAAAAACGAGTATTTTCGATACCTCATTATTTTTGCTATTAATCAAGGTTCTAAGGCCGCAAAAGCTGCTCTCGACATTTGTGCTGTGTATGGAGAGGGTGCCATAGCTCAAAGAACCGCTCGTGATTGGCATGCCAAATTCAAAAATGGAAATTTTGACCTGAAAGATGTACCTCGTTCTGGCCGTACAGTTGAGTTCAATGAAGAGCGATTTAACCAACTCGTCAAACGACAAGGGAACTGGCAGAGAAAATGGAATGTTCCCACACGGCTTTAGAGAAGCATCTTCACTCGATGGGAAAATTTCAGAAGTATGGAGCATGGGTTCCGCATGCTTTAAGTGACCACAACAAAAATCAACGAGCCACATTCTCCGCTGGTTTGCTTGATCGTCACCGCTCAACTCATGGACAGAAACAACGATTTCTTTACCGAATCGTTACTGGCGACGAAAAATGGTGCCCGTATATCCATATGAAGCAGCGTAAGGAATGGCTTAGCTCCGGTAAACAAGCGACACCGCGCGTGAAACAAGATCTTCATCCGCGTAAGATGATGTTGTGCGTATGGTGGGACTGGGAAGGGAGTATCCATTACGGATTATTTGAACGGAACCAAACAGTCAATGTGGAACTTTATGGTCAGTTGATGGAACAACTCAACATGGCTATTCAAGAGAAAAGACCTAATCAGCAGCATGGAATTCTATTGTTGTACGACAAAGCCCGCCCTCATATCGCCAATATGACCAAGGAAGCCATTCGAACGCATGCCTGGGAGGTGTTGCCACACCCGCCGTACTCTCCTGATTTGGCACCAACGTTTTTCCACCTCTTTCGATCTCTTTCAAATGCTATGCGCGGAGATTCGTTCAATGCTGATGCAGAACTGAGAGCTTCGTTGGATAAATTCTTCGAGTCGAAATCGGATGATTTCTACCAACGAGGTATTAAAAATCTTGTTGAGCGATGAGAAGAAGCTATAAACAACAAGGTTGGATACATTATTAATTAATTAGTTGATATTTGATTAAACCTTAAAAAAAATTAAAATTTCAAACACGGCTGAACTTATTTGCCAACCCAATATATGTGTGTGTGTGCGTATGTGTGTGTATCCATACAAACGTATCTACACGCTCACGGATATGCCCCATACATATGTATATAACTAAAGTCACATATTCATGCTGACACCCCCATACACGTATACCTATATATGCATATGCACTTAAGTACACACGCTTATGTATACAGTCACACACATATACACATACAAATACATACATATATAAAAAGTTATATATATATATATATATATATATATATATATGAAAGAAATTAAAGGTGGTAAATGCACACAATACATCGTTTTAATATAATTTTTAACATATCTCATATTTTTTATCGACCCGTTTCACTTTCGCAAACATGACATTGAGATTTATTTAAACAGGTATTTTCATAATAAAAATTGTTTTGTCCATGTTGTATGTGGAGTTTATGAATGAATGATTCAACAAGTAGGAAAATCTAAGGCGAGGTAATTGGCAATTGTTACTATTGTGGACAGGGAATATAATTATTCATCTTTCGAGTGAGTAGAAATATATATATATATATACAAAAAAATACAAAATCTAGAGTAGTGGGGGAGAAATATGTACAGTGATGGGTATGTAATCGTGAATTAAAATATATATAGACATCAAAGTTGGTTATGCGTGCATATTTAGTCGTCTTCTGTATTTTTAGATGAATAAATTTTCCTATTTAAACATTATTGCAAAGAGATTGTATCTTTTCAGTGGTAGAAGGAAGAAACCGTGTAATTGGTTTGATGTTACCTGCACATCTCTCTATATGTTTACTTAAAAGAACCTGTTTGCATTGCGGGAACGGGATCTGCCCTTTATGTACAATGGTTCTCCGTCTCAATGTCATACACGTCCGTCCTTTATAGTGATGCCCACAACCAAGCAGGTTATGTCATAAATTAAGTTCTCTTAGGCACAAGTAAAATTGGTTTTAATCGTGATCCTATTTCCTTGTTTGAAAAGGAAAGCCGTGCCTTCAGGTAGGCTGGGGCATGTTCCACCGTTTCGGCTCTTTTATTCTTTTACTTGTTTCAGTCATTTGATTGTGGCCATGCTAGTGCACAGCCTTTAGTCGAGCAAATCGACCCCAGGAGTTATTCTTTGTAAGTCTAGTACTTATTCTATCGGTCAAGTGGGGGTTGTTGTCAGAGGCTTTATTTTTTACAAACAGGGAATCTTCACTGGATTCAGGATGTTGGTCTGCGTGCGGTTCATCAATATTTTTCACATTAAGTGAAAATTTTTTCTCATTGTGAGAAGTACAGTTTGGGGACGTATCCTTCAACCAAAAGTTGTTCACTTTTTAATAGTGTGTGTTTTTACAACAACATTTACCATTTATTGGAAAGCTGTATTTCAAGTGTTCACATGAAGTGAAATTTTTTTCTCACTGTGAGAAGTATAGTTTGGTAACGTATCCTGCCACCAAAATTTGTCTGTTGTTTGTAAATAGAGTGTATTTTTAAAACTACGTTTACCAATAATTGGAAAGCTGTATTTCAAGTGGAGCAGTCCAGGTTATATATATATATATATTCAAAATAAGCAACAAGGATATCCAAGGTAACGTAGTACAATCTTTTCATGCTGCTTCATTTTATTAAACAATGTAAATATTACATCAGTTTTAAAATGTAAAGCTTTCTTCAGCCACATCATAAGCAGTTGTCCTAAAATTTTCATCACAGTATTATCTCCCGATGAGACATGATGTTGTAGCTAGGACACTCTATATTAAAACCGGTCGGAATGATAACTCGGAGGACAAAAAAAAAAGAACCCACAATATGGTAGAAGCCATAGCCAATCATATTAAAAAGGAGTAATGATGGAACCTCCCAGTGAAGAAGTCAATAGAACTGTAAGTACAACACACCTGATATAATGATTTGTGATAGAGAAAATGTGTTGAGTTGGAGAAATTAGCTGCCCAGCGGATGTTAGCATAAAGCTGAAGATCAGTAAAAAAGAGAATACCTACACAGAACTATTGAGAAATCTGCAATTACTCTATCCAGATTACAAGTTCAGGTTTATACCTGTAATTATTGGGGCCCTGGGATATGTAACACATTGCCTAAATACCAGTCTTGAGAAAGTTAGGCTTCCCGAAACCAGAAAGGAGAAAGCTAATTCGAAGTCTACTGTCCCAATCCATCACTAGAACTTCAAATATCTGCAAAAATTTCCAGAAGTTTATCATTTAAATATATATGAGCATGTCTAGATATGCAAATATATGCTTGAGAATATATACATAAGACAAAACATACAAATCTGCAAATATATATACGTACATACATACATACATACATACATACATACATACATACATACATACATGCATACATACATACATACATACATACATACATACATACATACATACATACATACATACATACATACATTCATACGTACATACATTCCATGAAGGAGCCTTGGATCTAGGTTAGAAACCGGATCTTTCTCTATTGGCAAGAGTTCTGAGCAATAACATACATATATACATACATACTTACATACATATGTACATGCATACATATATACAAAGAACCTGATGCATTAGTTACTGCCACTGAGAGGATTACAAAGGACTGGCAAACAATTTTCACACTCATTGACCAACAAAACACTTAAAATTTTATGGATAACCTGAAGAGTTCACATGATCTAACAGCACTTGGACATCTTCCTGGTGGGGCCAGAGTATAGAGGTGTCATCAACATATCGAAGCCATAGTGTTGGTTTTAGTAGTGTCGATCCTAAAGCCAAATTCTCAAAGTATATATTGGCTTTTATCGGTGATAATGGCGGACACATAGCTAAGCCCCTTTCATAATGTTTCTGAACAAACATTACAAAGGATTAAAAACAGGTTGGTTAAATTTTTCGAAATATGGGCTTCATTATTATTTTCGATGATAACATCACTAAAGCCAACATTTTAGATATCACCTTAAACTTATGTAATTTTTCTTCTTCCTCATATCATAAACCATCAACAAAGTTAAAATACGTTAGCTCCTTCAGTTACCATTGAAGGGCTATAACAAGAAATATTTCACTTCCACTTTCAAGATTGCTAATGTTGATATCTTCAACGATAAAGCCATATTTTATAGCTTTGCCTTACTTAAAATAATAAATAAATGCGCCCTTTTAAGGCCTAGCCAAGCTCTTGGGCCCGGTTTCCCGGTTTCTATGGCGTATGTGTGACTCAGCTGGACGTGACGCCAGTCCATCTCAGTTTTACTCATTTTTGCCAGCTGAGTGGACTGGAGCAACCTGAAATGAAGTGTTTTGCTCAAGAACACAACGCGTCTCCCGGTCCAGGAATCGAAATCACAGTCATGATGCTGACACCCTAACCACTTAGCCACGCGCATCCACATAGTTATATGTAGCTGTAAATAGTTATATGTAGCGAAAAATAAAATGTAAGATGATAGTTACAGTTCGAATTTTATAGGTCGTCAGAATTTACTTATCTCTCTCTATATAAACGGCAGTTTGTCTGTGCGTTTACTGTGTGTCTGTTTTCTCGTACCCTCACTCTGACCACGGCTTTCAACCGATTCTGATGAAACTTGACACACACATAGCCCAATGTCATAATTCAAAACTAACGCAGCGAAAATTTTGAAAATTTCCCCCAGTTCTGAAAAAAATCGATAAATTCGACATGGGGTCGAGAATCTGAAACCCAAACCACAGACCGTCTAGGGGACGCAACTCCACCTTTTTAACCCTCAAAACAAATTTACCATCATTTTTTTTCCATTTTTTTGCTATTTTTTGGCTATAACTCTCTAAAAATGCTTTATAGTTATTTCCCTTACAAACCTGAGCAACGCCGGGCGATACTGCTAGTAGGAACTAAAGGTATGTTTTGCCAAAGTTTACAACGATAAACGTGTTTACAAGTGTATTCTCCGAAAAAATGACTAGAAACTGTTCTTCGTTACAGAGCGGGCAGAAAGATTTACTTTGTCATATGGGAAGGATCTAGATAGAATATTTCATTCCAGATCGAATTGTTCGTTATATTCCTTTAGAGACCAAATTAAAGTCCTATACTCAGTATTGTTGCGTTTATTGATATGTCTAAATGTATATTAAGGGTTATTTATTCTTTTCGACAACTGAGACGATTGACTACCTATGTAAAAATAAGACTTCAGAACTGGAAGTAATTTTTCATTCATAAACAGAGATTCTAGTCTTAGAATTACTGCTAAAGAAACGAATACGATTCGAATTTCTATCAGAAATATTAATATTACTGTTATTGTTCAAAGTATTGTTCAAAGTATTATCGTTAATAATATCAATGTTATTATTTTCATTAGGAGGATTTGAGTTTAACAACTTTTGTTATGCGAAGTGATGATTTGTGAAAGGTTTTTTGTGTTTAAAAACCCTATCCTGATTCGGTTTGAATTAATAATGGAATGGTAGCTTGGATATTTTGGAAAATTGTTATCTATAGGTTTACGAAAATGGTAAGAGCGGTTGGATTTGATCTGATTACTATATGGAATTATCAACCAAACAGTTTTACTAGGATAGACCTTGTTACTAGGGTAATTATCTTGTGAAGTCCTCGACTTATTTGTATTACGTGTAGTGGGATATAAAGAACAGTTAACTAACTTACACTGCAAAATTTCATCTTTCGATTTAGTGTTGACTTCCGAACTAAAATTTATATTGTTATTACCGTTATGACGTGTTTTCATGTCCTGATGAGTAGCGAAAGAATTTATGTCAGTAGCGTTAATATCGGAAATTTTATTCTTTATAGCCTGCTTTAAGTAACGAAGAGCTATGAAATATGGTTTTATCGTTGAAGATATCAACATCAGCAGATAATCTAGAACGCCTAAGTGAAGTGTTTCATAATTATAGTTTTATAATTATACATTTCCCAGCGACTCTACTGATGAACCACGGAATAAGTGAATTGATTGACTAATTAATTGTTTTGTTTGATCATTAATTCAGAAACACATAGGTATAGGGGTAACTGAGATTTTTATTCATTTACATAACCTGCTCGACTACACGCAACGTACCTTAAATAAGAATCTTTCTTTTCGTGGTTTCGCTTTTGATTGCACTTTTCAGCATATTAGAAGTCGACATGGTGGTATTTTCTCCGTGTATAAATTTCTATACTCTATTACATAGAAAAATATACGTCCTCTGACTTTTAATAAGCATTCTGACCAATTGTAAAAATTTTATTTTTAAAAATTGTTACCCTTTGTTTATATTTATATACATACACACACACAACACACACACATACACACATAAATGTATGTATATATGTATGTATATATGTATGTATATATATATATATATATATATATATATATATATATATATATATATATATATATATATATATATACATATAGGATATATATATATATATATATATATATATATATATATATAGGAAAAAAGCAACAAGAATGGATTAAAATATTGGTACAATATATATATATATGTGTATGTATGTATTATGTATGCATGTATGTATGCATGCATATATATATATGTATAAACTTGTTTTCAGACAAATATTTTGGTAAATATTGAAACCCGTAACAAAGTTATCTGCCGCCGTTTCTCCATAAACAAATATTATCGATATAGACTAGGAAGTTTGAATATACCAGTATGAGCAACCTCTTTTGGACTTATGTATACATGCATTTCGTAGTAACTTCCCTCCTCAGCATCGAATATCGCGAAGAGAGGAACTCCAAAAAGACTAATGAAAATGGTGTTAACTATTTTCTCAACAACGAGGATGTACACTAACGCATTTAAATATCTCTCAGGCATATCTCATTTGAACTAGTAAGTATTGCATATTCTCAATCAGTGATTGGTGCTTCTAATCAACATTTTATCTTAGCTGGGTAGCCGAAAAGCGTCATGATTCACAATGTTTTGATTGGTTTCCTATGACAGAAACCTCATCTCTTAGTTCGGAGGTACTTCTTTGTTAAATCAGAGTTACCTCTCTTCTCGTTACTTGATGCTGGTACAAGATAAGAGGTTCGAAAAACCATTCATCCCTCCAAACGGATAGGTACATAGATACATATATAATGTATGTATGTAGGAAGGTATGTATGTATTTATATAATCATGTATATATATATAAATATATATATATATAAATATATATATATATATATATATATATATATATATATATATATATATATATATATATATATATGTATACACACACATATACATACGTACAATTTTGTGGATAAACAAATTATGGATCCTAAATTAGGCGTGGTCGAATACGAGATTTTAATAGATGTTTTATTGAAGATAAGGTAATATTTAAGGTTTGATGGGAAGTTAGATTTTAGGATTTTAAAGAAAATTTTAGGTAGAGATTTAACTTGGAGGGAGAAAGATTCGGAATAGGATTATTTCATAATGTTAGCTGATGTAGTTCACCAGAATATAAACCAGTAATGGAAACAAATAAACATTAGATAGATCCGACCTGGGTCTTTAAGATAGAGAGATAAAAATCTGTCATTTCAGACCATGATGCTAGGAAATATCAAGGTAGAATTGTTCTGCGTAAATTTGCTCTGTTAATATATAAACATTAATATATTTGTACTTGGTATAATCGTCGTCTGTTAATATCTATATATTTATACTTGAATATTCATCGTCTGTAAATATATGAATATCTATCAATTTATACTTGAATATACATCCTTCATTTAATATATAAATATCTATATATTTATACTTGAATATTGATCGTCTGTATATATATAAATATCTATAAATTTATACTTGAATATACATCCTTCATTTAATATATAAATATCTATATATTTATACTTGAATATTGATCGTCTGTTAATATATAAAAATTTATAAATTTATACTTGAATATACATCCTTCATTTAATATATAAATATCTATATATTTATACTTGAATATTGATCGTCTGTTAATATATAAAAATCTATAAATTTATACTTGAATATACATCCTTCATTTAATATATAAATATCTATATATTTATACTTGAATAATCATCGTCTGTTAATATATAAATATCTATCATCCACGTTAAAAGTTTCCGGGTATAAGCTGAAATCATTTGAGCGCGACAAAGTGTTTTCTGTAATTAGAATCATTGGATCCCATCTGTTTATTCCATATATAAATATATAAACACACACACTCACACACACACATTCAAACACACATTTTCACACACACGCATACACAGGCATTCACGCACACACGCACACACACACATATATATACAGAGAGATAGACAGACAGACAGACATACATACAGACGGACAGGCAGATAAGTAAATAGATAGATAGATAGAGAGAGAGACAGAGAGAGAGAGCAACAGAGAGGTTTGGTATGTCTTTCTGACATACGGACAACGTGGTTCTGGGCTCAGCCCCATTACACGGCTGCTTTTGTGACTGACATCTAATATAACTTCAGGCCACCCGTGAAGCTTGTAAGTGGATTTCGTAGTCGCAAACTAAAAGAAGCTTGTCAAATATGTGTATGCAATTAAGTGTATATATGTGTGAAGTCATGTGTGCGTGGATGTGAGTATATTCCTCTCTCTGTGTGTGTGTGTGTGTATTTGTGTGTGCGTGTGTGTTTTTGGGTGTTTGTGTATGTGTCTGTGCATGTGTATGTATCTGTGTATATGTGTGTGTGTGCGTGCGTGTGTGTGTATATTCTTGAATTATTTTTTGTATCTTGTAACGTATATATATTCGGCATTAGTCTGAGCAAGTTTACTTGTTATATTCCAAACTACGCAAGGAAGCATAAGTTGAAGTAACAGATCTGAAAATAGTAGACGAGTTTGTTTCCTTGGGCAGCATACTCAGCTTTTATTGATTCCTAGACAAGGAAATATGAAAAGACTTCAGAAAGCAACTGCTTCCCTCAGGATTTACTTGTCTCATGTCTTGACCCAACAAATATTATTTGTGGCCGCATATGACTTTCCGATGCTGCGCTCATCAGTCATCAACAAATTCGTAAAGAAGACGACTATTGTACGTTCATAATTATACATTGTGTGACATGCAATAGGACGTTGAAATGTTTGCCAGTCCAGAGGTGGTTTAACTAAACACAATACATTATATCAGAATATGCTTCTGCATACTGATATACCTATAAGCAGCTTTGTTTGTGCAGTCTCTCGAAACACATGTAGAAGCTTAACAGGCATAAATAGCAACTGTGGTCGAATGTAAGATGTATTCCATGATGAGATATGACAACAACCTTGAGACATTGAATTGTTCTAACTATAGAAAATATAAGGAGTGGCTGTGTTGTAAGCAGCTGCTTTAACAACCACATAGTTCCGGGTTCAGTCCCACTGCGTAGCATCTTGGACAAGTGTCTCCTACTATAGCCTCCGGCCAATTGAAACCATGTGAGTGGATTTGGTAGACGGAAACTGAAATAAGCCCGTCATATATATGTATATATATATATATATATATATATATATATATATGTGTGTGTGTGTGTGTGTGTGTGTGTGTGTGTGTGTGTGTGTGTGTTTGTGTGTCTGTGTTTG
>NC_043000.1:79059244-79094244 GCF_006345805.1 Octopus sinensis
CTCTATCTTTCTCTATCTACCTCTCTCCCATGTTTAAACAACAAAAGATCTTGAGTAAGTTGAGAAAGAAAAATATTTTGAAAGATCAATCATAAATATCAGGCAGTAACAACCAAACAAAGGAAGCAACAGAAAGTAACAACCACACTCTTACCCGCACGTAGAGCGGGTCACCTTAAGATAGTTGTTTATATTTCATAAGAAATCATAACTTTTTATAAGTTCAAAGAAATCGTAGCATATATACAGAAAGATTTTGTAGACAGTATTTGATAGTAGGTGGAAACGCGTGGCTTTGTGGTTAGGGTGTCAGCATCATGATCGTAAGATTGTGGTTTCGATTGCTGGACCGGGCGACGCGTTGTGTTCTTGAGCAAAACACTTCATTTCACGTTGCGTCCAGTCAACAGAGCTGGCAAAAATGAAGAACGCTGTGATCGACTGGCGTCCCGTCCAGCTGGGTAACACATACGCCATAGAAACCGGGAAACCGGGTCCATGAGCCTTGCTAGGCTTTAAATGGGCGCATTTATATTATTTGATAGGAGAAAGCGTGTATTGCTTTGTCAAATGTTCATTAGAAATGATAATTATTTATAAGGACTTTAGAGGAATGATCACAATATGCCCATTCCCCAGTAAAAACACACAGACACACAAAGAAGAAGCACACACATATACACACGCAATACAATTCCAACAATCACAACAAAAACTCACAGGTACACACATACACAAATACACCAGCACGTAGACGCACACACAGCACAGAAAAATAACACATGTACATAGACACACACATGCACACACACCCGAAAAATACATGAAACACACACACACACACACACAAACGCATACCCAGTATAACTACGCACAGTATGTACACGCATACACAACACACACACGTACACACCATCCTTATAAACGTAGCACACAAGGACACACACGCAATTATATTATTATCATTATTATTAATATTATTATTATTATTAAACAGCAAAACGTCAGAAAAATATCAGAAACTATCTGCTACTCAAATGTTTCATGTACACGTTCGTCGCATAGTTTACTTTGAGAATTTGAGAATATTAGATTCTCAGTCTAAACCGTCAGACGAGCGAGAACGTGAAACTCTGAATAGCAGGTTTTTCTGCTGATTTTGCAGCTTTAATAGTACTAAAGCATATTACTCTACCTCCGGTTTGCCAGTGCTATATTTTAAATATTAAATGACTATTCTCTATTAATATTTACTTTTCAATATTTAATTTGCTCAATCAGACAATCAATACTTCATTTCATTTCTTTCTTACTATATATTCTATATCCTATATTAATATTAAAAGAATATAAATAAAACATAGACAGAGTTGGAATTCCTTTGAGTAATCTATTCTTCTATACACAATCATACAAACCCCTTTGTATATATACGTATGAATAAATGGTTGATAAATTAAACTAAATAATTAAGAAGGAAAACGTCGCGAAATAGACAATGTACGGCAATATAATTTACTTACAGCTGTTCACACATGAAATAGCTACTATTACTAGTAACAATTTGTACAACATGATGGTCAGTTGGTTTCTCTTTCCTCAGCGTCTTGGAGATCGGTGATGGTTGTCTTGTGACACAAGGGCAAGTTTGAGAAACGTCTTAATAGAGCTCTTTATATAGTTCTAAGTAAACGTGATCAATTATTTAAACTGAATTAATTCAGTTGGCTTAATTATTTACATTAATTCTATATTTACAATCACAAATTTTCCCTGCAAAATGAAATATTCAAAAATGGGTGGATCTTTTTTCCTTGACATTATGTTAATTAGTTAAATGTTTTAATGATTGTTTCATTAATGAATACATTAACGTCACATGTTACTTAATGTGCTCATAGATATTAAAGCAGATATGAAATAATTGTTGCAGTATACGTTACACACCTCAATACCGAAATGCAAATGTTCATGTATTCATTCAATCCTTAAGAATAGTTTTTGCAACTTTTTCTGAACATACAATGCCTGCACCCAACCCAAAGAAAATAATTTAGCTTCGATTCTCGTGTCTTTTCACATGTTAGTCAAAGACGCATTTTCCAGTTTAAGGAATTTTGTCTCCCTTTTACATTTTTCTAACAGGCCACTTTTATACCAACTTTAATTGTGCCTAACTGGTTATACACATATTTGTGTATGGCTGAGGTCCACCATACAGAAATATATCTCCATACAATACAACATAGTTCACAAATATTTCTCCATACAACATTGTTCACATTCATACCGGTTATTTGTGTATGGCTGAGCTCGGCCATACACAAATAGCCAGCATGGATGTGAACTACGTTGTATTGAGATATATCAAATATTCTAATAGAGAGATAAACGAAACCTAATTAATAATAAATTAATGATAAATAGGATCTTAGAGTATCATATGTTCATAGGATTACCCGTACCTTTAAATACTTTAGATGCGGGTAATAAGTATATCATACTATGATTTGGTAGCACAAGTTATTCGGGGTGTCATATCATTCATAGCATACCCTCTATTATCTCGAAATCTATGAAGTATTGCTTTCTAATAACTCTTAACCCCTTTGATCTGTAATCTTTTAATAATTATATTATATATTTACACCTTCAGTATTGGAATTCTCTTCGCTCGTGGTTAGTATACCATATAAATTTACAATGGATTACTAAATCTTGCACCTCACTTAAATATGAGATATAACCCCAAGGATCTGTTATTATTTTGCATAGATCAGTGTATTCGATGTATTTTAGAAATATTTTTGTAACCCATTTCCAAAGGTATCTTTATTTTTTAATTATATATTTGATACTTATATTTTTATTTTATATGGTATTCATGATAATAACATATCTAAGAGTTTTTTCAATATATCAATATAACTTATATCTTAATTTATAAAATAATCGTTATTTTATTTTATTTTGACTTATCCTTACTTTTATGTGTGTTATACCTTTTATATCATTCTGTAAAGAAATATCTTATAAAACTGTTTTTAAAATGTTTATTTTTCATATTTTATATTAAATTTATGTATTCATAAACCTTCCTATACATTTGTCTAGCTTCTATATCTTATAAAGTGTTTATAACTTCTTTTCATAAAACTCACTGTACAAGACAATTTTATATTTTAGATTTATAATTACACATTGTTTTATAAATTTTTTCTATCTATTTTTGATATTTTTATACATTTGTATATCCTTTCATAAACTTTCCTAGCGTTTGTAATTCATAAATAATTCTTTTATAAGGTCGTTTTATATAATTTACTGGATATGGGAATCCTTATTTTAATATATTTTTTAATCACTCTATATTCATTAAATGTTTACATGCCCAAGTAACGCTTTTATACATTTAGTATACCTCTAATTCAATTACCTCTTATATTCGATACATTATTTTACATTATCTTATACTTATCCACCAGCAATGAAGAGAATAGTTCTTTTTATTGCTTTAAAATATACTATGTACTTCTACCCATATGATAATATAATTCCGTTATACATTCATGTTAGAATGTCTTTATCATGACCTTCTCAGCAATATGCTTAGAAAATTTCTAATTTTTGTTGTATATTAAGGTTTTAAGTTTAATTTTTTTCCTTATTCTATATATTGATTTAATTTTCTCAAATTAATATTATAGGTTTGCTAAGTTATAAATTACTATCTCCCGTATCCTTCAATTCTCTAATCTAAATAATCTAAATAAGTATTGCCCACACTTGTCCTTCTTCCTTCCAATTACCATCCCTTCCCAATCAGACATTCTCTTACTCCCAACCTTGCATCCTACACTTTTATGTAGATATGGCTAGATATATGGTTCCAGTACATTGGAAGTCTAGTAAATTAACTCACTCTGCCACAAATATAACAAAAGGAAACAATGTAAATATTTTAGTTTCCATTATTGATATAAATTTGTTTATTATTATTATTATTATTATTATTATTATTGTTGTTGTTGTTGTTGTTGTTGTTGTTATTATTATTATACAGGCGCAGGAGTGGCTGTATGGTAAGCAGCTTGCTTACCAACGACGTGGTTTCGGGTTCAGTCCCACTTCATGGCACCTTGGTCAAGTGTCTCCTACTATAGCCTCTACCTATCAAAGCCTTGGAAGTGGATTTAGTAGACAGAAACTGAAAGAAGCCCGTTGTATATATATGTTTGTGTGTATGTTTGTCCCACCACCATTGCTTGACAACCGATGCTGGTGTGTTTACTTCCTCCTAGCCCGGCAAAAGAAACCGATAGAACAAGTACTAGGCTTACAAAGATTAAGTCCTGGGGTCGATTTGCTCGACTAAAGGTGGTGCTCCAGCATGGCCTCAGTCAAATGACTGAAACAAATGAAAGAGTAAAAGTGCAAAAATATAAACTTTAGTTCAGTTCAAATACGTTTCGGACGTATTAGGCCTGTAGATGATGATGGGGAAAATTCTTGCTTCAGGCAAAAGGTATTTAAGAACTCAGTTCAGAGCGCCCGCCTTTGAACTCCAGGCTCTTTTGCTCTCTACATTACCAGATATATACAGGCCTATACACACACACACAAACATATATATTACAATTACGAACCATTACTCTACATTTAGACATATCAATAAACGCAACAATACTGGGCTTAGTAAATTAATTTGGTCTCTAGAGGAACATTTGATTTGGAATGTCATATTCTATATAGGTCATTTCCTTATGATAACGGTAAATCTTTTTGTTCGCTCTGTAACGATGAACTGTATTTCATCCTGTTCTCAGAGAATCATTTTGTATACACATTTAAAGAACGGGTATACCGTTGCAAACGTTGGCAAAACCATACCTTTAGTTCCTATAAGTAACTTCTACCAGTCTATAAAATTCGACCTTTAACTATCTTCTTACATTTCACTTCCACTAAATATATGTATTTCCACGCCTTTAATCTTTATTCCTGTTCACCTATCGCACTATATTTCTCCACTTTTAGTTTTCTGATAATTTCTTTCTCTCTCCTCCTCTTTCTATAAATTGCCGTTGATGTTATATCTGTTAACAATTTTTTTTTAAATAACTTACCAATGTTCCCTTCATCATATATGCAGTAATCACATTCGGTTGAAATGTCTTATTGATGCATTTTGTTTTTCTTTTTCCATTATGAGAAGAATGCATTGTTTTACATCATTGTATTAATTCTGGAACAATGCCAACGTTTCCTTCGAAACATATGTCGGAAGTATAAAGATTTGAATAATACCTGCGTTTAACTCCATTTATTTACTTATCTATGTGATACAAAAACCTTTCACCAAAATCTGGAATTCCTACCTTTATAGGTAGGCTGTTACATCTTTGGTACTTATGTGAATTTTTGCTACCCTGGTAACTATTTATTTATTCTTTCCGTGTTATTTGTAAACATTGATAAAATGCACATACATTTATGTGTGTGTGTGTTTGTGTGTGTCTGTGTGGTGTATGTGTCTGTGTATGTGTGTGTTTGTGTTTATGTATGTATGTGTATGTGTGAGTATGTGTTTGTCTCTCCACCATCGCTTGACAACCGAGGTTGGGCATCTCTGAATTGACTGAAATATTTATCTTCCTTATAAGATATTTTTCTTATAAGATATCTCGCACCTCAGCCGCCAGTTCGGAACAAAGTATATGGGTGGCACACGAAGTAGCGGAGTAAGAAAAAAATATTTTTTTGATCAGTAAATAGTATTTACTGACCTCTGATGAGAAAGCTAAAGCCTCCAGTCAATTCAGAGTTGATTCACTTGTTATCTGGTACTGAAGAGAAATTTGAAATGAATCTACTAATCCACAGGAATTTTGTAAGCTAAATTTGATGCTTTTAACACCTTTCATCCGACGTGAGAATTTTTCTCTGCGGCATACGTCTCTCAAATTATCTTTTGATGAGTCAAATATGTCCCAAACATATTTGAACGGATCAAAAGTTTTATTTTAAAACAGTTCCCATACACACATGTGTATATGAATGTAAATATATACATATACATACATACTACATATATAAATATATCTATGTATGTATGTATGTCATTATTCTGTTTTATTTCATGATTTCTTGCCAATAGAAAAAAAAGCTGTTTTCTAACCTAGATCCAAAGCTTTTTCATTGGAATTTTAACATCAACAAGGTATTTTTGTGCGTATTTATGTCATTATTCAATTTTATTTCAAGATATTTGTCAATAGAGAAAACGTCGGTTTTTAACCAAGGCATTGGAATTTCAACATCAACAGGGTAATTTTGTATGTATGTATACGTGTAGATTCGTAGGTTTTGTTTTATGTCTGTCTTCTCATGCATATAGATAAAACCCAGAGCCTATGATACCAATCATGTAGGCAATACAAACATTGTCTGGAAGAAAATATATCCTAGATTTCGGTATCAGAAGATGATGTCACACGCATTTAAAGTTTGTATGAAAGTGTCATGTAAGAAAAATATAAGGGGAAGCCCAAATTTCTTAAACCGGATAATGCGACTTTGACTTACAGGTGGAAAGACGCGTGAATGTAAATTACATTATTTTCTTTGTATTGGGCGTGTGCATTTAATGTTCACAAAAAATTACAAAAGCCTTTTCTCAAGAATTGTATGAAAGCTGGAATGGAGTCATTTGGATTTTTGGTATCAATGTGTATAGTGTATACTTCAACAATTTTGTTTTTTTACATTGCTTTTAGTGTTTGTGAACACATGAACTAATATGTGAGATTAACGTATTCATAAGCGCAGGCGTGGTAGTGTAGTAAGAAGCTTGCTTCCCAAATACATGATTGCTAGTTCATTCCCCCTGCATGGCACCTTGGACAACCGTCTTCTGTTATAACCACGGGCCGACCAAAGTCTTGTGAGTGGATTTGGTAGGCGGAAACTGGAAGAACCCCGTCGTATGTATATTTATATATGTATGTGTGTCTGATTTTGCCCCACCCCTCAACTGCTTGACAACCAGTGTTGGTGTGCTTATGTCCCCGTAACTTAGCGGTTCGGCAATCAGAACCAATAGAATAAGTACCAGGCTTTAAAAAAGTACTTGGATCAATACATTCGACTATAAATTCTTCAAGGCGCTGCCCCAGCATGGCTGCAGTCTAATAACTGAAGCAAGCAAAAGATAAAAGAAAGATTATTGAATCAATCTATAAAATGGCAAGGAAAAAGGATCCACCTATTTCTGAATAGTTTATTTTGCTGTGAAAATTTGCGAATTTAAAATACTTAAGCCAAATGAGTTTCAATTTAAACAATTGATCACGTTTACTTCGAGCTATATAGGGAGCTCTTCTAAGACGTTTTTCAAACTTGTCCTTGTTTCACAAGACAGCCATCACCAATCTCCAAGAGGCTAAGAAAAGAAAATCCATCTGACCATCATGCTGTACAAATTGTTACTAGTGATAGTAGCTATTTCATGTGCGAACAGCTGTAAGTAAATTATATTGCTGTACATTGTCTATTTCGCGTCGTTTTTCTACTTAGTTATTAACTTTAGTTTATCAACAATTGATTCTTACAGTTCACCTCTACCTAAATCTCTCACGCGTGCCTGAGTGTATATTTAATGCGTGCATATTTGTGCCTGCGTTTCCCTCTCTGTCTCTTTCTTTACACACACACACACACACATATTTATCGTTTACTTGTTTCATTCATTTTATTGCAACCATGGTCGGATACTACCTTGAGTTTCGTCAAATAAATTGACTACAATTTATTCCATCAGTCTCTTTTACGGTATCGCGAAGTCACGGGAACGTAAAAGAGCTCGGCACTGGTTGTCAAACGGTGAGGGGACAATCACAAACACTAACACTAATACACACAGGTATACACTTATATACATATTATGACGGGCTTCCACACAGTTTCCCTCTACCAGTTTCACTCACAAAGCAATAATCGGTCCGCGTAGTATATACTTGCCTAAAGTGCCTCTGTGTGATAAATCACACAGCCACAACAGCGCCTATAAAAGCGTAATAGTGTATAAGGAGGGAAGGAAAGGAACAGACAGACACGGCGTTTGCAGGTCGTTAAGCAACTTCCTCATTCAGGTTAAGAAGAGCTTTTGGAAAAACAAATAGGGACAGATATGCTCACACAAACGCACACCAAGCACACAGCTGCGCAGATTACACTTCTTATGACATTTTCACTACAGTTTAGCGTGGAATAAAAAAAATCTCGCTTACGGTAAGGGGTATAAAGACATCATTAGCGGCTCTATAGACCAAAAGATCAGCATTTCTGGCTCTTTTTCGGAACCGCTGATGAAGCTGTTAACTAGCATTTACTGCTGTATTACCTCCGCCTTCGCTAAGGCGGAGGTATTGTTTTCAGTCGTGTTGGTTTGTTTCTTTACCCGTGAACAAAGTATCTCAAGAAACGCTGGATGGATTCGAACTATTTTCGATTTTGTGATCGATCCGGTACCGGACAAGGATTCTGGATTATTTGTTATATTTACTTTACGCTACATGATGTATTACGATCTTACACTGACTTTCAAGTCTTGCTCTTTCCAAAGTTTTATTTTCGTTTATCTATTAGCAATTTTACTCGCGTCCCTGTCTAAGTGGAAACATGGATAAAGAAATCAAACTACATAAACAAACGGCAGCAAAACCGTTCAGAAATTAAATAGCACTAACACATTCGGTAACAATAATAAGTTTAACTTATTCTCGTCAATTTTTAGTTTTACCAGTTTTGAATATATCGCTCCTGTTTAAAACCTCTTACTTGCTTGAAAATTGCATTTCTTGGGCTCACCTTTTTGTGCGCAACGGTGTTGTTAAACCTCCGTTAGCTGCACCGTGTGCAGGTCCTTTCCGTTTTCTATCATGCACAGATAAATTTTTCCCTATACACCTTAATGGTCGTAAAGACACTATACCAGTGGATAAACTTTAAAAAAGGCCTTCATAGAGAAAACTGTCCCTGTTACCACCTCAGACGACAAACACGGCTCGCACACCCACCTTCACATTCCATGACAACCACTGGGATCGATTAGGTACCGGACAAGGATCCTGGATTATTTTTCCGGTTTTTCTACTTAATTTTTGAGATCAGTTGGGTTCATTGTTAGTATTCTCGTTTTTGAGAGCAGTCGAGTTTATTTCAGATATTTTCATTCTAAAAATCATCTTCGGCTTATCGTTGGGAGGACGGTGGTATTGCCTTGGCGAAGGTTTGCGCTCTCTGAGTGCTCTTGTTATAAAAGATTTTTTTCAGTTCACGATTACTTCCCTTTGGTATCCGTTACTAAAGACGGTAAAAGAACTAGTGATCTACAGAGAGTGCTTTAAAACTTTTACCATAAGTGAGGAATTTTGTTCCACAGTAAACTGTACAAAAATTGCTTTAAGATGTTTCAAGCATATTTGATGCAAAATTTATGTATGTATGAATGTTTGTGTTTAGACATACATACATACATGCATACATACATACATACATACATACATACATACATACATACATACATACATACATACATACATATATATGTATATATATATATATATATATATATATATAAATGCGTGTGTCTGTATATGTGTTTGTGTATGCGTATACACAGAAACGCACACATGCACCCATACACCTATACACGTATATACCCACATATACATACATATGGACATTCTAATAAGCATGTGGCTCAAGGGTACGACAAAGGAACATACAGAAAAACATGCGCAGAATGGACGTGGATATGCTCAATTTCTCATCAGACCAAATATCATCACAATTTTGACAACTTTCGATTTGCGTCAAAGGGTTAATTTGAACGACCGATATAATATGATCAAGAATAATTTTACTAATTCTACCCAGATGCGACATGGAAGGCAGATTAACTTGATGGAGGTGTTAGTTAGAAAGACTGGTTTGTGGTCTTTCAAGCCAAATTGTGGGGTGCTTAGTGCATAAGGTTCCAGCTTTTGAGCCGCCCCGAACAAGTCTTTTGGAGAAGTTGACTGCTCATTCTAATAATATTTATGTATCTCATTAAATATAAATCCATTATAAGCGTCGGTATTCATTCTGTAAATTTCCTGGTTCTATCGAAATGGATATCTACTCTCTCACAGTTCCAGATGTCCGATATCTGCTTAGATAGTCGTCGAAGGATTTCGCTCGTATATTTTCTTAATTTGATATTCATAATTAAGTTGAGCATATCTTTCTCAAACTGGTCGAACACTGGTTTGTGTGGAGAGTTGCTGATAATTTTTAGCCCGTAGAAATAGTTAGAATTAAACTTTCATGCTCAGTTATTTGTTTGTTTTCGAAATAGAATGTTTTCTATTGAATCCTAGAAATAAGGATATTGAATTTTCTGTACCATTAACCCGTGACATTGCTTTTTACTCGAGATAGGACTATTCCCAAGGGAAACGCCCAAGCGTCTCTTCTTCATGTCGGTGTTTCTTGGATCGTTTGTCAGAATGCGGAGTAAAGTGCGCACAAGTACATGTACTAAATGCACGCATGAAACGGGAATATTTTCTAGACACTACGCATGACATCTCAATGTAAATTTCAATGTTTGTCGAGGACAGAGTGGGAAACAATACAAGGAATAGAGGTTTATCTAAATTTGACAAACATATACAGGCAGATGTTGATATTATATTACGATTAAAACTTGACTACATGCAAAGGTGTGCGTGTGTGTGTGTATGTGCATGCGTGTGTGTGTGTGTGTGTGTGCATATGTCTGTGTTTGCATGTATATATGACATTATAATAATTACACTCATGAATATATTGGTTACAAATTTTGAGAAAAGGCCAGCAATTTCGAGGTAATGCTTAAGTTTATTATATCAACCCTGTGTCCAAAAGGTTCTTATTTTATCGATCTCGAAGGATGAAAGGCAAAGTCGACCTCGGAAAAAATTGGATTCAGAACGTAAAGATGGATGAAATGCCGTTAAACATTTTACCCAACGTGCTAACGAATCTGTTAGCTCACCGCACTCACGCATGAATATATTGCTATCTTATATATATAACATTGAAGTTTTCTGTGTGTGTTTGTGTGTGTGTGTGTGTGTATATATGTGTGTGTGTGTGTGTGTGTGTGTGTGTGTGTGTGTGTGTGTGTGTGTGTGTGTACAAAACTTTAATGTACCTCAATAACTGCTACATCTTTCATCCGATTTCATTAAAATTTCATACACAGCTGCTTCATATCCTTGACCCGAACATAGGCTACTTTATTTTTTAAAAATTGATATTGGGGCCTCTAGAGCGATGGGAAATCAACAATAGATGATTCCTATTCATTTGCGTTAATCAGCTTTTTTAATCTTTTTATAACAGTGAAAGGATTTTTTCTATTGATTTCCACTGTCCATCAGCGACGGTGGTTAAATCGACTAGGAACACTGAACACATACGTTTCCATAATTCTCAACCGATTTTCACCAAACTTTACACACACGTTACTTATATCCCAAGGATGGTTACACACTAAACATTTTACCAGAGCTGCCGCATAGATGGACCTAACTTGACATAGCGTTTTTGTATGTAGGATCTTCCATACTTTTTAAAACTTTTTTATAAAAGTGAAAGGATTTTGTCTACTTATATATTTCGACTGTTCACCTACCACGGTGATTAGATTGACGGTGATATTAGATCGTAATATAATATCACCTACCACGGTGATTAGATTGACTAGGAACACTCTACGCGATGAATATCCAGTACCAAACAATTTTAATCTCCATAGTTAAACTGCATTAAACTTTGGCAAACTTACCTTTACCTTTTCTGAGTTACTTGAAAAGTGATGCTCCCTTCCCTTTCTCTTATTTGTTCATGCTTTTGTTTACATACTAATGCGTTGTTTCACTTTAAGGATGCTTATTTACCCATTCATTATATTTCGATTGTCGTCCATTGTTTCCAATACGTTTTAGTATTGTTGCTCTAGCCTTTTTTTTTTTAAAGAATAACGTATGATTCGTCCCAAAGAATCAAACTTTAAATGAGTTTTGCTTCCACAATCGAAAGCTATACATATCTTTCAGAAAGCTCTATACCAATTCAACTTTATGCAGTATTCGCTGTTAGTTCATGCGCAGGCTATGTGGGAAGACAGAATAAAGGGGCTTTTATTAGCTTATCTCTCCGAAAAAAATAGATCCCTTTGCTGTTGAAAGCAATAAACTCGCAGAGGGGAAGTTTCAACGTCTTCCTTCAATTTCATTACACCATTTATGTGGCTGTTTCTGACAAGAAATTTCACTTTCATGTAAAATAACTATATTTTGTAGTCAATATCCGTAATCTACTTCCAAAACACTTCAGTAGCTCTACTTTGCATTGCTTGCAAACTTATATGTTCTATGATCATTAAAGTGCAACAACCACCCTTCAGTTTGATTTTCCGTTCCTAGGTTAATCGGAATCGTAGATTGTCGTGCGATTCAACAGCCTTCTTGGTAGCTCAATTATTTGGTGAAAACATACCACCTAAGCAACTTAAGCCGACCAAACGATGGGTGTGTTTGCTAGTATTTATTGTTGTTCAATCTTAAAACTATATATAAACCTTGTTTTATATTTATATTGTATTGATTTTAGTCCTTGCATTGCAGCCGTGTTTTGGCACCACATTGAAGGGTGAATCGACCCCAGTATTTTTTAAGTCTAGTACTTTATTCTATCAGGTTCTCATGCCAAGCGACTAAGTTACGGGGACGTAAGCAAAACAATATGTGTGTGTGTGCGTGTATGTATGTATGTATGTATGTATGTATACTACATATTATGTATGTATCTTTGTGTCTGTGTTTGTCTCCACCACCGCTGGTCAAGAGGTCTTACTTTGTTTACGTCCCCGTAACTTAGTGGTTTGGCAGACTCGGCAATGAAACCCCAGTCTCGCGCCATTTCCGCTCTACTGGTCATTCACTACAACACCTGTCTGTGTGGACTGTCTTTGCACAGAAGCCATCCGGATCCCCGCCTTCGCCGTGAACAGGAATTAATCTCTTTGCTCCTTTGCGTCATATGGGCTCAACCCCCTCCTCTCTTCGTCTGACTCCCCTCTTCTCCTCTCTTCATCTGACACCTACTTCCTCTCTTCATTCCTACCCACTTTCTCACTTCATTGATACCTTCTGTTGTGTGTGGTTTGTGTTCTAATTGGATAGACAACCAAATGAAAACCATTGTTATTGTTACGTGTTTATTTACTATTCATGATACACGGACTCGACATTCAGCGTAGTAATACATTATATACTTTACACACAGTTGTACTGTTCACTAACAAAATAGTGCCAAGAATGGGGATGTAGTTTGGCATATGCAAACACATAGATATGAATGTGTAACATCCCTTCTTCTTGAAAAAAAATAAAGGGGTCTTCTGGCAGTTAAGACAACTATGAGTAGTCTTCCTTGCTCCATGGATTGTCAGCCTGAGGTGGCAATCCTACAGCAGAAGTCGTGAGATTATTCTGCCTCTGCTTTGTAGTCTAGCTGAATTAAATACTTCTCTTTTCATTTTCTTTTTTTTTCTTTAACGGTATCGAACCGGTGGCAGAATGTTCTTTCTCCATCTGGTGGATCTTGTGCTTCGCACCGGTGTCTGAGGTGTGTTGTTGGGCTGCTGATAGGTGGTTGGTGCACGTTGGGGTGATGATTCTGTGGGTGTTGTCACTAATGCTGCAGGTGTTGTACACGTTGTCCTCGACAGCTCTGGTTTTGGGCGGATGTGGGCCCTGTTGCGTCTCAGCTGCCTACCAGATTCCGTTTCTATTAAATATGATCTTGGAGTTTCAGCTCTACTGACAACCTGTGCTGGGATCCATGTTTTAGTTATGGGATCTTGAGTATGCACATGTTGTCCTCCAAGTACCTCAGGTAAATATTGTGCATGTTTGTTGTAATACCTCTGTGATTGTTCTTGAGTGGCTGCTAGCTTTGCCCTTGTTTCTTCCTGGTCAATAGGAGGTTGGATCTTAGTTGGCAGGGTAGTTTTATACTTCCTGCCATTCAGCAATTCTGCTGGGGATTTCATATCAGCTCTCAGTGGTGTCGCTCGTAGGGACAGAAGTGCCAGGTGTGGGTCTTCCTTAGTCTCTCGGCATTTGACTAGTGTTCTCTTCACTGTCTGCACCTGTCTTTCTATAAACCCATGGCCTTTGGGATAGTGTGGAGATGAAGTTGTAATATTGAACCCATACTCATCGGCTAGCTTTTTGAATTCTTGTGATGTGAACTGGGTTCCATTGTCACATATGATCTGCTCTGGTATTCCTTGCTCTGCTAGAAGTCCTCGAGCTACTGTGGTGATTGTTTTGGTTGTCAGGTCTTTCACTTTTCTCACAAATGGAAATTTGGAGTAGTAGCAGGCCATTATCAAATACCATTATTGGCCCTCTGTGAACAAATCTACTCCAATAGTTTGCCATGGCTTTCTTGGTATGTCACTAGATATCATTTCTTCCTTTTGTTGTGAGTTTCTGTACTTTTGACAGATGTGGCATGTAGAAACTGTCTTTTCTATGTCTTTATACATGCCTACCCAATATACTGCTGACTTGGCTCGGAGCTTGCATTTTTCCATTCCGAGATGCCCTTGGTGGATCTTGTCAAGAATTTCTTCTTGCATTGACTTGGGTATAATTATTCGGGATCCAGCCATCAGGATCCCATTCTCCACTGATATATCATCATGGATGGCCCAATATTCACGAATCAGGGGTTGCACCTGATGTCTCTTTTCTGGCCACCCCTGAATCACCATCTGAGTAAGGAGCTGAAGTTCTTCATCTTTGCTGGTCTCCTCTTTGATTTCCGCTAGCTTTGTGGTTGTCACATTTACAATGTGGTGGACCTTTATGCTTAGTCCTTCCATCTCCTGTTTGTTTGTGATTGGTGGTCTGTCTTTGATAGGCATATCACTGTCAATCCTGCTTGGAGCTGCTTTCACTTCAGCATTGATTGATACAATATTTAGCTTTTTGCAGGTATTGAGTCCAAGAATTGCTGGCCCTTCTGTTCTTGTGACATAAAAAAAACACTTAATTAATTTTCCTTTGTGTGTCCCTGTGATAGTTGTTTTACCCAGTTGTGGAATCTTGGTTCCTCCGTACGCAATGAGGATTAGATCACTTGGTGTGAGGATTCCTTGTTTGACTTTATCCTCTTTTGTTATGTGTTCTGGGAACATCTTTTTGTATAGGTTGACAGGTAAGATATTACTCTGGGCTCCAGTGTCAATCTTTAGTCTTAAGTCTATGTTTGTTCTTTTCCTTCCGGCCTTCTTTTGAATTCTTATTGTCGTGTATGCCTCATCTTCTTTCTTCCGGTCGACCTTTCCCATCTCATGCACATTTATTATGCCGACTGCCAAGAATTCCTCCTCTGAGGTGTGTTGTTCCTGTTGTTGTGCATGTATATCTCTTCTATTTCTGCTCCTCTTTGAAAATTGGGGCTTGTATTTCTGGGATTTTGTTAATCTACACATTTTTTCCCAGTGGTTAAGTTTTCCACATGCTTTGCAGTGTGTACCGAATGCAGGACATTTTTTTCGGTTATTAAATTCATGCTCTGTACCACAGTTCTGGCTTGTTCTTTGTTTGTGGGTATGTGTCCTGTGCCTAAATACAATATCTACACTGCTATCTAGTGAGCTTGTTTGCAAGCTAAGTGAGGCCATTTGTTTGGTAGTGGCTTCAAATACTCTTGCAGTGTCTACTGCTTCTACCAACTGGAGAGCGTCCTTACCTATTAGTGATTTTTGTACTTCTTTGTGGGCACACCCCCATATTAATTGGTCTACAATTCTCTCCTCCCTGTCTTTGAATTTGCATTTCTCTGCAACATTCTTCAGTCTTGACAGGAAATTGTCAATTGTTTCTTGTGGGTCTTGTTTCAGGCCCTGGAATTCGTATCTGTGAATTCTATGGTTCGACCTGGGCTCTAGGTGCCTTTCAAATTTCTCAAGAAGTGTGTCTGGGTTATTGCAGTCCGATTCTGACATATCCCAGCTATTGAATAGGTCTATTCCTTTATTACCTGACCATAAAATGATATAGCTTACCTTCTCATCGTCAGTTGTGCCTTTCAGGAAACTTTTGAAAGCTAGTTGAGTTTTTTGTTTGAATTTTTTAAATGCTTCTACGACATCACTAGAATCCCAGTTCATAATCGGATGTAGATTCATCTGTACGGCGACGGGGGTCGCCATCTTGGATCGTCGTGTTTGTTGTCCTAAGACGAAGCGATGTTTTGTTTGTTAATTCCTCGTTCGTTGTGTTTCTGTTTCGTTGTAAAGGCACGGTTCCCGATTAATTATTTACCGCTGCCACCATGTTGCGTGTAGTTTGTGTTCTAATGGGATAGACAACCAAATGAAAACCATTGTTATTGTTACGTGTTTATTTACTATTCATGATACACGGACTCGACATTCAGCGTAGTAATACATTATATACTTTACACACAGTTGTACTGTTCACTAACAAAATAGTGCCAAGAGTGGGGATGTAGTTTGGCATACGCAAACACATAGGTATGAATGTGTAACACCTTCTTTCAAACACTTTTTCTATTCAGTTGCTATGCTTGACCGCTAAATCCACAAGTTTTTAAACTTCCATACTCACTACGTTATTACTTTGCCTTTCTCTCTCCTTTTCTTAATTGTTTCTTTTCTTTTTTCCTTTTTCCACAATGCCCGATTACAAATTCTTCCTCCTGAACCTTCACCGCCGACTAAAGAAACACCTTCTATTGCTTTCAACCTTCTATTAATCTTTCCCATCTGATTTTCAAAAAAACACGCTTCTGTAGTCATGTTTACTTTCTCAGTCACCTCCCTCACCCCTACCTCATCCCCAAAGGTTTCCGCCTCCATTTCCACCCCACTTTCCACTCTGCTTCTGCCATCCTACCCATACTCTGTTCTACTTCTTACCGCCTTATCAGTGCCACCATTCGTTCTAATCTCTTTAAAATACACACCCCAGACCACCTTCTCCTTCTCGCTTATTCCAGCTTTTCCTCCCGTCTTTCACCTTCTGTTGCACATTCCACTCTACGCTTCATACGCCATGTAAATCATGTTTTGTCCACGAGTTCCTCGCTCGCACTAAACAACATAAACTCCACTCACTCCATTTTCCCCAGCCGACGCCACTACACCCACGCTTTCCTCATCCTCATCCCCCATACTCATCCCCACCCTTCCATTACTCTAATCCCCAAGCACTTACTTTCCCTCTCTCTCCTCCCAGCTTTCTACTGCCACGCCACCCCTTCCACATCTAACTCATCCACCCACTCCCGACTTCAGTCTGTTGTTACAATTCCTCCTAATCTTCCCCCTCTCTGAAACGGAGCGCTCTCTTCTCAGTAAGGATCTGCGCTTCATCTCCCTCACTTTATCCAGTAACGAATTTTAGACCCGTGCTGGTATCCATAGCTTTGTGCGTCGCATCAGGCTATATGCACTATTCCACAACACTTCACCTGCATCTAATGAAGAGGACTGCTTCACTGACCTGGGCCGCCGACCATCCTACTGGACGCCAGCTCCTTGCCAGTTCCAAGCAGTTGAACGTTTTGCATGCATCTGCCAACGTGTGTGGACCGGTTTAACTTTCGCAGCAAACCCCAACATTTTAACATCTCCCCGGACGAACTCTCGACATTCCGATGTCTTCGACACCGCAAAGACATCATCACAAAGGCGGCCGACAAGGGTGGAGCCGTGGTGGTGTAGCGCGCAGACCTCTACAAGGCTGAAGCTCTACACCAACTTCAAGGAACCTCATTTTATTGCCCTCTGCCCTCTGCCCTCCAACCCCAAGCCTAACTACCAAGAGACTGTGTCCACCACTATCTATGACCTCACTTCCTCCAACCTTATTATCTACACTCCACGCACCCCACCATTTACTTCCTTCCCCAAATCCACAAGCCCAACAACCCTGGCTGCCCCATCGCCTCCGCCTCTAACTGCTCCACGGAATTTATTTCTAAATACTTCGATCGTGTCCTTGCCTCCTAGTGGCTTCCCTCCCCTCCCACATCCATTACACTAAACATGTGTTCCGTCTCTTTAACTCTTTCTCCTTCCCTTCTGGCCCTTCTAAACTTCTCTTCATTATTGATATCAAGGGTTTATATACGGTGATCCCATACAACGAAGGACTTCTTGCACTTAAACACTTTCTGGACCTTCGACCCAACCCCGAACCTTCGTCTGGCCGAACTTGTTCTCCCCCTCAACTGCTTCTCGTTCGCGGGTGATTTTTACCAACAGATCTCTCGGAAGTGGCTATAGCAACGAGAATGGGCCCCAACTACATGAACTTGTTCATTGGCTACGTTTCACTGGTCCCACTCACGAACTATACGGTCGCTATATCGATGACTCTGTCGGTACGACCTCACTCTCCCGCGAAAAACTAGACTCCTTCGTCTCTTTTGTCTAATCCTTCCAGCCTGCCATCGAATTCTCCTCAATTATTTCCAACACTTCCGTCGAATTTCTCGACATTTCGGTTAGAATATACCACTCCTCTCTCACTGTCTCCATCCACTACAAACACACTGATTCATGTTCATACCTCAACTTTTCCTCCTTCCACCCTATTCACATCAAGCTCTCCATTCCCTACTCTCAATTCCTCCGTCTGTGCAGGCTCTGCAGTAACAACCATGACTTTGAGACTCAGTCTCAACACATGGCTCAACAATTCGCCCTTCGTGAATATCTCCTCACCACTATCCACATAGCCCTTGCCAAGGCATGCTCCGTGGACCGTACCTCTGCTCTCTCCCTCACACCTGCCCCGCCGTTGCTCATCTCCCGTTTCCACACACCCCTCTAACGCATCATTTTCCGAGACTTCCGGTGACTCCTATCCGTCCCCTCCACTTCGCACATCTTCCGAACCTACCCCTTCCCTCCTTCAAAGAGCCCACAACCAGCGTGACCTCCTGGTCCACAGTTTCTTCCCTAACCCCACCTCCCAGCCTGGATCATAGCCCTGCTCTTGCCCACGCTACAGTGCTTGCCCCTACATCTCCAACACCAATATTTTCTTTTCTTTATTTTATGAATATTCTTATATATATATATATATTTACATATCCACACCTATTTTGAATATCTTTCTATATACCTTTATATACTCACATGTAAAGCCTTATTCTTTATATTTTTCTAATTTACCTTATTTCACACACTTTCTAATTTATCATGTTCACAGGACTTGCCCTTTATGGCCATCCACTATATTTTTCTATTATTACATTTCCTATCCACCGTAATTTAAAGATTTAAAAACGCTACGTCAAACATATACACGTATATTCAAACAAACATGTATCCTTATCATGTTTTTCCCTTCTATCTCTATTTTCCAATTTTCTTCTCTTCCTCTCTCAGTTGAAATTTTTCTCGCTCTTCTTCTCTCACACCAACTTCCTTCATCTATATATATAATAGTGAAGTTGTGTGAGTGTCTGTCTCCTACGATTTAGATTCCTAACTACTCCCACATTTTGCGGTGCAGTTTAACCAAATTCGGGTACCTTATAGTCGTGATTCATATCGAGCCCTTCTGAGTATTAGCGCGCGTCTACGATGAGTCTACGATTTTAAAAATAATTTAACATTATTTTTTCCATTTTAACGCATATTTTTTCGTGTGTCGATGGCGGCGGAGTTGGCGTCCATGCTCACACCTGCACCTGTGTTGCTTCTCCCCCTTCTTCCCTCCCTCGTGAAGCTGTGGGGAAGGGAGTGTAAGGAAATCAACGTCGTAAAGCGTTGTCAAGGAGACCAGCGTTCTTTTAGAACAACGACTTCATGGCTTGAAGTCGCCAAAACAGAAATCGCTAAAAAAGCTGAAACAGATCCACAAAAACGGCAAAAACCGCCACACATGGTAGGTTTCCTGTGCAAACAATTTGCACAACCGAATGTTTTAGTTGTTGCACAAATCTTTATATATAAAAGTGAAGTTGTGTGTCTGTCTCCTACGATTTAGATTCCTAACTACTCCCACATTTTGCGGTGCAGTTTAACCAAAACCGGGTATCTTATAGTCGTGATTCATATCGAGCCCTTCTGGGTATTAGCGCGCGACTATGATGAGTCTACAATTTTAAAAATAATTTACCATCATTTTTTCCCTTTTAATGCATTTTTTCGCTATTATATAAGGGAAGTAACTCTTTAAAAATGTCTACGATGAGTCAACGATTTTTAAAAAATTTACTATAATTTTTTTTTCCATTTTTAATGCATTTTTTTGCTATTTTTTGGCTATAACTCTCTAAAAATGCTTTATAGTTATTTCCCATACAAACCCGAGCAACGCCGGGCGATACTGCTAGTTTTTATATATACATATTATATATTTATTTATCTTACCCTTTATTATTGTTATTTTCTGTGTGGAACATATTCGCCCTTAATTTTTACTATCCCATTAATTTTTAAAATCGTTTATTCAACTCATTTCAATTTTCCATTATTTTAAAATATGTTGGGACCTTGCATCGCTTTGCCTGAAATTTGAAACCAAATCCACCAGCTTGTTGTTTGTCAAAACGAGCTACTGTCCTTTCAACTACCTGTCGGGCAAACGAATATATATATATGTAAATAATATTTCTTCTTGGTGTTGATTCTTCAATGTTCAGTGGATACTCCGACGCGAAAACCTTTAAGCGTTACATCTATACGCTACATTCGGTAGTGGGCTACATCATATCGACATGATATGGCATCTCACATTCAGCACACTACAAATACTTCAAGTTATCTTCTTATTCCGAATACTTACGACTGTCTGACAAACGGTTACATTGAACAACTTGGTAAAAATTTTTGCAGCCTCAATATAAAATTTTATTATTCTTTTGGTCTTAAAGTATTATTTTCTCAACCTTGTTTTTGCACTTACCTGCTCACACGTGTAGTGTATGTGTATAAATACATAGACATACATTCGTACATACATACATACATACATACATACATACATACATACATACATACATACATACATAACCTTAAATACCTGCCCAAAGAAATCTCTCGACACTACCGCATTGTATTAACAGATAAAAGAATGAGCATATATGAGCAGAAGACTATGCATGGATACGTTAGTAGAAAGCTCCTAGAGTATAGTAACATTGATCATCATCCAAACAGTCTAACATGAACCAACAACCGGATTACTACTTCCCACTTTGAAGGGTATGCGTTTGCAATCCAAGAACAGGAAATATCAACGAAATACCTGATGCATAAAAGGGACAGAGAAGCAGGAAAAGCATTAAAATTAAAATGCGACAATCGATGCAGACTTTGTGGAGTTAACACCGAAGATATCAGCCACAAAATAAGCAGGTGTCCGGAAATGTCATCACGGTGTTATCTACCGATGAGACATGATGTTGTAGCTAGGACGCTCTATAACGTATCCGTCGAAAGGATGAGCCTGGAGTCAAAGAAGCAAGAACCTACAGTATGGTGGAAGCCATAGCCACTCATAAGGCGTACTGTTGGAATGTCCCAGTGAAAATCTCAATTTAATGTGAACACAATGGACTTGATATACTAATTTGGAATAGAGAAGTGAAACTGTGTACAGTTGTAGAAACCAGCTGCCCGGGGGATGTTAGCAAGAAGCTGAATATCAGTGAGAAAGAGAATTCCTACGCTGAACTATTGAGAAATCTGCAGTTACTCTATCCAGATTACAAGTTCATATTTATACCTGTAATTATTGAGGTACTGGGATATGTAAAACATTTCCCAAATAACAATCTTGAGAAATTAGGCTTCACAAAACCAGGAAGGAGATAGCTGATTCGAAGATTACAGATCCAATCCATCAGGAATTGAAAAATCTGTAAAACTTTCCAGAAGTTTATCAGAATATATATGAGTATGTCTACATATGCAAGTATATGCATGAGAAGACATACATGAAACAAAATTTACAAATCTGTACATATACATACATACATACATACATACATACATACATACATACATACATACATACATACATACATACATACATACGAAATATCCTGTTGTTGATGTTGAAATTCCAATGAAGGAGCCTTGGCTATAGTTTAGAAGCCGAATCCTTCTCTATTGGCAAGACATCTTGAAATAAAACTGAATAATGACACACATACAAATATACATACATACATACATACATACATACATACATACATACATACATACATACATACATACATACATACATACATACATACATATATACATACATACATATTTGTGTATACATGTATATACATATATGTAAAAGGGCAGATAGAAACGATTAAAAAGCATGCATTAGAGATATTGAGAGAGGAGAGAAAAGGTAAAGTGTGGAAGTAGGGGATAAAGCAATTATGTACAACTTGTCGGGCGCAACGAAAAGAGAAACAAAGCAGAAGCAGTCTCACAATAAAAAAAAAAGAAACTGGTCAAAAGATACAGGCGAAATACGATTTGAAATGTATTAGAGGACGCCCAAAGAATTCAAACAATTCAAACAAAGGGCGATAATTTAAAGTGTAAATAATAATACCAAACTTAGAGGATCTTCGACAAAAACTATATAAACACATATCAATCTATTATTTAGCTCTCTCCGTCTCTCTCTCTCTCTCTTACTATCTACACACACACACACACACACACATATATATATATATATTAGCTATAGAGGTAATATTTACTCCCACTTATACGCGGAAGTTCTGTTAGAACAAACTTTACTATGGTAGATACCATAAGAGAACCTCTTCTATCGGTTTTATATTGCTAGCTTGGAGTTGAACCCCCCACGAATTGCAACGGCAAGACTGCCGGATCACATGATTTTGACCTTCCTTTGTCTCTTGAAAGTTAGTGGTTAGCCATATTCAGATGGCAAATATACCTCACATTGTCGTACAGTCACTGTTTATACCTCGTTCAGAGATTTATTATTGCTTGTATACACTTTTTCAAGATCAGTGACGAAAAGTTACTTGAAAAAGGATATAAATAATTGCATTTGGACTCCTTTCATCGAAAACCCGTGTTTTTTTAATTTTTCCTCGGAGTATATCAAATATTTTTCTGTTGCTGCAAATCATTGTGTGATTTCGTTTCCGTTTGTCTACTTTGTTGTGTTACACGTAATATAATTGTTGAACTGTTTTTGACCCAGTAATTTTCGCCCTTCGGGGTAGAAAATTTCCGTGTGTTTTTTTGTGTGAACTCTTAACCTGTATAGGTTATTTTTGAAGAAAAAAAAAATTCTCTTGTCATTTGTGACAAGTTTGTGTTGTCTAATATGGAATTAGACTTAAGTTCAAAAAAAGACTTTCCCGAGATGGGAGAAGGTATAACAACTGTTAAACAAAAGGAAACACAGGCAAAACCCAGTTTTTCAGACGCCGTAGGTGGCGAAGTGGAAGAAATGGGGGTGTCAATGACTATTCAAGTTCAGACCGCTTGTGCAAAAAAGTGAAGAAACTCGATTGGTACCGCCCCCTGAAACTATACAGGCAATAAGGGAAAAAATGGTCACCTACAAGGTGTACAATATGACCGACGTAAAAAACGAAATGGTCGAAAAAGTGTATGGCACCAATATGGAGTAAAGTTCGTCATGTCAACCGAGGTGCAAGAAGCGCCACAGTGGAGGCGCATTTTGAGACGGCGGAAGAAGCAAGGCAAATTTCGACGCAAACGTTGAAAAACGAGAATATAATACTGCTACCCTTATATTTAGGGTGCAGAACAGCAAAAGTGACCCTAGAAGATATACCAAGGGTCTACAACGTTGACAATTTTGAGTATGAAGAGGAAAATTGCAAAACACTGGAGAGGCAGCAGCTGGAGATGATTATCCAGGCGGAAAATGCGATGCTGGAAAGCCTACCAGACAGAGTCTTCGTGGGGGAGGGGCACTCCATACGAGTTTCGGTGGAAGGATGCAGGCCCAGATGTTTTAAGTGCGGGCAAAAGGGTCACATTCGCTCCGTTTGCTCAAAGAAAAATAACACGAGCAACGCCCCCCCAACAAAACGCTGTGAAGAACGCAGAAAGCAGCGAAGTGGAGAACAAAGTAACGAAGTGGAAAACAAAGTGGAGAACAAAGCAAGGAGGAAAAAAAAACAGGTCGAACTCCAAAAAGGAGGAAGACAAGAACGAAATGCAAAATGAGAAAGGAAAGGAGGAGGAAATTAATACAACAAAAACAAATATACAAGAAGAGATGGAATTCACGAACGTGTCGAACAAAAGGAAAAAAATCCATCACCCTTGACTCCCCACCCGTAACAAAAAAAAAAAAAACGCAGACGAACAAATTAAAAATATTCTCCAATCCCACCCCGGCGGTACTACATTTATAGGCCAGCACTTTAACAAACCCCACCCCCCAACTGTAAAAGGGTTTAAACCCAATGAGAAAATTATAGCATACACCACAAGGAACGAGAGAGCAGTAAAATGTGTGCAAGCAAGTACGCAGATCAGGTTCTACAAAGTGACCGAGAAGGAAGCGGAGTGGCGATATGCAAGTGTCGGCGAAGAAGGATGGAAAGGAAAAAACTTACAAGACCTCGTAAAAGCCGGCTTCATTAAGGATGTCACCCAGGAGGTGACAACTGGGAAATTATACGTCAGCCCGGCAGCCACACCAACCCAGAGTCCGGTGGCAACGCCGGTGAAACGCCCAGCAGCAACGGCGAGTGGTGGGGAGACAGGCAGAAGGAATACGTCAGGCTCCCTCTCGCAACCGTGAGTAAATAATTTTCTTTTTTTCCGATGATTAAGTTAGGTTGTATAAATATGCGTGGAATGGAATCGAAATGGAAACAGGCTTGTTTTCGGGACGACCTCATTTCACATAGAATCGATGTAGCTATTATTACCGAGTCCAAGATGAAAGGACCCCAAGCGTTCTCACCACTTCTCAAAGGTTACGAGAAATTTATTTCTCCTAGCCGGGAGGGAGGTGCAGGTGTGGCAGTTCTTTTCAGGAAGAACTTGGACTTACAGGTAAGTACTGTCTTTCTGGACCCAGAAGGTAGGCTGGTTATCCTAAATGTGACGCACGTGAGTAAGCAGTCCTTCAGGTTGGTGGCTGTCTACGCTCCTAATGGACGTGGGCAGACCGGTTTTTTTCGGGAACTGGAGCACTTTCTAGTGACGTCCAAAACGGTAGTTTTGGTAGGGGATTTCAACACCATTCTCGATGCGCGGGTGGATGGTGTAGGCTCGAGCGATAGGAAGGGGAATCCTGGCCTCAAGGCCCTACTAGCGGGCTTTAATCTAATAGACCGTTTTCGACTGGATGAGCCGAACGTTCCACAGTGGACGTGGAGTAATAACGACGGCTCACGCAGATCGTACATAGATAGAGTATTTGTTAAGGAACGAGATAGGAATAGTGTTAGCTGTCCACAATTCTCTGTTGTGCTTTACACGGATCACAAACTTGTGACGTGTGAGGTACAGGTAGATAAATGCCATAGACAAGGTCCCGGGTACTGGAAAATGAACAAGTCTATTTTGACTTGTGAAGCTTTCCGTACCCGGATTAAGGAATTAGTACAGAGGGCATTATGTGGCACCATCATTAATAATAGATGGTGGCTCGCCCTAAAAAGCGCCATCCGTTTGGAGTCCATTAGATTTAGCAAGCAGCTAAGTTTAGTAGGACTAGAATAGAAGGCGAATTAGTTAAGAACTTAGACGAGGCTATGGAATCTGGCTGTGCATCCGGAGTGTTGGCAGCGAGAGCGGTATTGTACCGTCACCTCAACGCCAAGCACGAGGGGTGTAGAGTCAGAGTTAAGTTACGTGCAGGAAAACGAGAAGGTATTAACGTTGCCGGATGGGCCCGTCGTGAGGAGAGTCAGAAGGGCAAAAAGTCCTGTATTATGTCCTTAACTGACCAGCAGGACCGCAAGATCTATGGACAGGAGGAGATGCAGAAGGTCGTTCACCAGCATTTCACACGGCTGTTTGGGGACGGTGGTCCGCTCGAGCGTGGGGAGACCTTAAAGGACTTCCTAGCTAGTGGGCCTCGGCTCTCAGCAGGTGAGGCGGAGTGCTGTGAAGGATCGATCTCTCCCGCTGAGGTAAGAGGGGTTATGGCCGAGTGCGCCGGGGAAAAGTCACCGGGATTGGATGGTCTGCCCTATGAATTTTATTGTTGTATGCCAGACTTGTTCGGGGACATACTGGCAAGCGTCTATGCAAACTGGCAACAGAATGGGAGGATTCCCAGCTCTGTGAGTCGGGGAGTTGTGACGCTTGTCCAGAAAGACCCGAGCAAGGGGGACAGTATTAGTAATTATAGGCCCATAACTCTACTTAATGTAGAGTTTAAGATTTTGGCCAAGGTGTTAGCAAAAAGGTTGAAGGCTGTCGTGGAGAAACATGTCGGGAAGGCACAGACATGTGCAATCCCAGGCAGGTCGATCCAGGATAATCTTCACCTTCTCCGCTACACTATAGATAGGGTCGGGAATTTAGACGGGAAATTAGACGGGAAATTAGACCAAAGTAAAGCGTTTGATAGGGTAGACCATCGGTACTTGGCGGCGGTCCTCGAAGCGGCTGGGCTGGGCCCTGGCTTCTGCGGGTGGATCTCAGCTATGTACAGCGGCATCAAGTCCACAGTCCAGATAAACGGTTACCTAACGGAGCCGTTTTCGATCAAGCGTTCAGTTCGTCAAGGGTGCCCCTTGTCCCCGCTCTTGTATGTTTTGGCTCTTGAGAACTGCGAAACTATATGTGGAACACATACCAAGAGGATATGATATAATGTGGGTAGCAGCGGCGGTTCTGCACGACGTAGAGCAGAAAGTCTCAATTCTGCAGATGAAAAGGAAAGAGGAGGTAAACTGGAAGGGCAAGCGCTCGAACTCCTCGTTCAAGCAGAAAATAATGTGCTAGAAAACTTACCCGATAGGGTATTTATTGAGGAGGGAATTACAATGAGAGTGTCAGTGGAGGGGCGCAGACCTAGGTGTTTCAAATGTGGTGAAAAGGGTCACGTCTGCTCGAACTGCATATAAAAAAAAGAAAAACAGCGAAGCCCCTCCTCAAAGTGCTTCAAACACAGAAAAAGAAAAGGCGGAAAAAGACCCCAAGACTGCAACAAGGAAGGGAATCGAAACGGAAGATAAAAATGAACAAATGGAATTTACACAGGTGACACACAAAAGAAAAAAAGAAAATACTCTGGACTCCCCTCCCCAAACAAAGAAAAAATCAGCAAACACCGCAGAGATACATACAAAACAAATTCCCCAGCCCTACCCCCACGGCACTGTATTCATTGGAACACAGTTCGCCAAGCCCCTCCCCATAAAACAAGATTGGAAAAAATTGATTTAAAAAAATGAAAAGATTGTAGCATTCGACGAGAGGAACGATAGAGTGTTCAAGTATTTTAAATTTTCAAAACTGAAATTATTCAGTAAGTCTGCAGACACTAAGTCGACCACACGTTTTGCAAAAATAAAGGAAGACGAGTGGAAGGAAAAAACACTCCAAGAACATTTTTAAAATAACGTTATCAGAGACGTAACTAACGAAATACTGGAGGGCAAACTTACTATAACCCCGGCAACCATACCTACCCAGAGCCCGATGGCAACGCCGGTTAAGAGCCCTGCAGCTACGACCACAAGGGAGGAAGAAGGGGAAGCATGCAGATTTAAACTGTCATGCTCCCTGTCCCAACCGTAAGTTTATTTTTTTTCTCTCTCTCCGACAATGGCAAAGCTGGGTTGTGTGAATGTGCGTGGAATGGGGTCGAAATGGAAACAAATTTGTCTCCTGAACGACCTCACGACACACGGAGTGGACGTAGCTATTGTAACCGAGTCCAAGATGAACGGGGCCCAAGCGTTCTCGCCTCTTCTAAATGGTTTCGAGAAATTTATTTCTCCTAGCCGAGGAGGAGGAAGGGGCGTGGCAGTCCTTATCAGGAAGAGCTTGGACTTGCAGGTAGGTACTGTCTTTCTGGACCCAGAAGGCAGGCTGGTCGTTCTGGATGTGATCCACGTAAGTAAACAGTCCTTCAGGTTGGTAGCTGTCTACGCTCCGAATGAGTGTAGGCAGTCGGGGTTTTTTCGGAATCTGGAGCACTTTTTAGTGACGTCGAAAACGGTAGTCTTAGTAGGGGACTTTAACACTGTCCTCGAAGCGCGGGTCGACAGTGTTGGCTCAACCAATAGGAAGGGGAACCCTAGCTTCAAGGGTCTACTAGAGAGCTTTAATCTAGTAGACCGTTATCGACTGGATGAGCCGAGCGTTCCACAGTGGACGTGGAGTAACAACGACGGCTCACGCAGATCGTATATAGATAGGGTATTCGTTAGGAAAAGAGATAAGGATACGTTTAGTTGTCCACAGTTTCACATTGTGCCTTACACGGATCACAAACTTGTGACTTGTAGGGTGCAATTAGATAAATGCCATAGACAGGGACCCGGGTACTGGAAGCTGAACAAGTCTATTTTGAATTGTGAAGACTTCCGTACCCGGATTAAGGTGTTAGTACAGAGGGCATTATGTGGCACCATCATTAACAATGAGGCTCAGCTACCTTGTGTAGAAGATGCTATCAGAGGATACGAGGCGGTGGCAGGAGCAAAAGTTAACAAGGACAAGTCGATTGGCTTACGCCTCGGCACCTGGAGGAGCAAGTCGATATCGTCCAGTGCCGTGGGACACTAGACAGATGGTTCTGTTAAGTTGCAAGGAGTTTGGTTTGGGCCAGACTCCCAAACGGAGAGGAATTGGAGTGAGGTGACGGACAAGGTGGATGCCGTAGTACGGACCTGGTCCGGAAGGTTTCTGTCCTTGAAAGGAAGGGCGGAGGTGGTACAGATGTTCATTGCATCTGTAATCACTTACCGCCTGGCCGTTGTCTCTTGCCCCGATTCATGGCTTAGCAAGCTGGAGCGAATCCTTTTCCGCTTTTTGTGAAAGGGAGGAAAGCCACTTGTGAGGCGCTCCGTTTGCTGCCAGGAACCGTTAAAGGGTGGGTTAGGAATGCCTTGGTTGATGATGCGCAGACATGCGTTGAGGCTGAAGCATCTCTGGCACCACCTGGAGGGTGATATGGTGTGGAGTCCGCTGGCAGGGGAATTTTTCCCGAGACCGGCTTCCTTAGTGAATTTTAAACCCGGTTGCATCAAAAGACGGAATCTGACTTTATGGCAAAAGGAGTGCCGAGAGGCACTCACGCTGATCCACAAGGCGGGCAAGGCCAGCTGCGGAAATACCACCTCGGTATTTTATAGCAGGCTGGTAGAGGCAAAGAACGACGACGTCCTAGGAAGGGCTCTGGGGTTCGACGAAGACCAGCTTACCAACCTGTTTAAAAAGACTTTCAGGGCGGGGTATTTGGATAATTTCCAAAGATATCTGGCCTGGCAGTGTTATAGGAATGCTTTACCTGTTCGCGAGAAGTTATCACGGCACGGAATTTCAGTGCCACCGACATGTCCAAGATGCGGGTTGGACGATGAAACCGTCCAGCACGCTTTTGTACACTGTCGGCAGTTGTCACACTTGATAAGTTACGCAGAGCACGTGTTATCGCATCTGGAACGAGTACAGCTGTCGGCTGAGTCTATGATTAAGATGATACCGCCAACTGGACTCTCGAAGGAAGGTGAGGCATGTTTTCACTGCACGGTTGCAGTAGTAAAAGAATGCATGTGGCGTACAAGAATGGAAGGAGTCGCAATAGGATCCTTTGTCTCAGGCTCCGGCTTGCTCACTTACTTCAGATATCATCTGAAGAGCAAAATAGGGCTGGAAAAGAAGACCTTACCACGAGGTGTGTATGAAAAAAGATGGAAGGAAGTGGCGAAGAAGGTGGATGTCAGAAACTCAGTTTAACTATGGATGGAGAAGAGGAAAGGAAAGCTGCGGGGCCTTATAGGTTGCCGGGGTTTAAAATATATCGGTAAGATTTCAATCTAATGTAATGTTATATTAGTCAATGCAAAGGACAATTTAAATACAGTTTTTTGTATAATAAATAATCCATATATTTTGGAAATTTTTAAACGAAGCACTTAACTGTTTTTTGTATGTATGTCCTGTATTGTTCTTCTATGTACTGATTTTATAATCATAATAAAGAATTAATCGAAAACCGGTGATTGTCGTGCGCTGATGATGGGTCAATACCCAGAAACTGCAGTCCGTGCGTATCACTTAGGTTGAAGAGGGAAGGATGACCTCCCTTTGCAAATACCAATAGGGCACAAAAAGTGTGCCTATAGCCAGCTGGAGGAGATGTTCTCTACAAGCTACAGTAACACCCATCCTTAGTGGTTAGCCATATTGAGATGGCAAATATACCTCATATATATATATATATATATATATATATATATATATATATATATACTAGCATTAAAGACCCGTCGTTGCCGGGTCATAGTGCTAGTGCATGTATATATGTGTATATATACATATTACATGTACATCTATATATATACATCTACACATAAAATGCAAAATTCAAAGTTATATCTTGATATCGCTAGTGATAACAATACTCAAAATATATAACAGACTGGAATTGTTAGCTCTTCTTTTTTCTCTACATTGTATACTTTATAGACAATAGTCTTTTCTTTTATTTTATTTTTTATTATCCATCTGGACTATTCCATTTCTGCACGCTAATTATATTTTTAATTTATTCCCATACATGTGAAACCACTTATTCAAGTTTAAATCATTGATGCAATTTTATACCAATTGCTATTTTTAATTTTGTATGTTATGATTATATTATACTTTAGTTTGATTTCAATTATTACTTACTACATATAATTCAATTGTTATTATTATTTTTATTGTTAAAGTGAAAGCATCTGACATAAAATAGAAAAATATTTTTGTTTCACTTTTAACACGTAATACTGAAATAGTGGAGAAGATATGATATTGCTGTGTGCTCGCTCTAGGCAAGAAGTTAAACATTTTTTTTGCCCATAAAACTACATGGACCCTAAGTAAGTCATGTGTAAAATTTGAATGAAATTGGTTGTGTAGTTCTCAAGTATTAGGGAAACACACAGGCAGACAGACAGACAAACACACATTCTCAGTTTTATATATATAAAGATATATACTATGGATTTCGTGATACCCAACCGGTTCTCGCTATTTAAATTAGCTTCACAAGGGACATTGTGAAGTAATCATTTCTTAAGAAAAAGGAGTCTCGCTATTTTAGATACATGAAAAGTAAGAATGAGTCTAGATAGTGGACAAACGGAGGCAACAGGTGGCAAGGGGTACAACTAACTCTTCATTATAATTGTTGAAATAGAAATGTGTAAGGATCAGATGGTCAAGTTTCTATATGAAGGTGTTGTCTGTACTTATGTATGAAGAGATTTTCCTTGTTTAGGCTTCTTGTAAGGAGATTGAATTTTTGCATTGGTATAATGGGGAAATATGAAAATTCGGTGATTTCTCTCTTGCGTATATGTCAATATGTTCGCTCGAGGCTATCTGCCTGTATTGAATGAAACAAATCTGTTCTTTATGCAGACTCATTATATTGTTCTTTTTCCGTCTTTCCCTTGTCTACATTATCCTGTAAATTAAATGTAAGTCCATATTGCAATACTGTTGTCACCATTATATTGTCCTTTTACAGTCTTTCCATTGTCTGCATTATCCTGTAAATTAAATGTAAGTCCATATTGCAATACTGTTGTAACCATTATATTGTCCTTTTACAGTCCTTCCATTGTCTGTATTATCCTATAAATTAAATGTAACTCCATATTGCAATACTGTTGTCATCATTATATTGTTCTTTTACAGTATTTCCATTGTCTGTATTATCCTGTAAATTAAATGTAAGTCCATGTTGCAATACTGTTGTCACCATTATATTGTTCTTTTACAGTCTTTCCATTGTCTGCATTATCCTGTAAATTAAATTTAAGTCCATATTGCAATACTGTTGTTACCATTATATTGTCCTTTTACCGTCTTTCTATTGTCTGTATTATCCTGTAAATTAAATGTAAGTCCATATTGCAATACTGTTGTCATTATTATATTGTCCTTTTACAGTCTTTCCATTGTCTGTATTATCCTGTAAATTAAATGTAATTCCATATTGCAATACTGTTGTTACCATTATATTGTTCTTTTCCAGTCTTTCCATTGTCTGCATTATCCTGTAAGTTAAATGTAAGTCCATATTGCAATACTGTTGTTACCATTATATTGTCCTTTTACAGTCTTTCCAATGTCTGTATTATCCTGTAAATTAAATGTAAGTCCATATTGCAATACTATTGTCACCATTTTATTGTTCTTTTACAGTCTTTCCATTGTCTGCATTATCCTGTAAATTAACTGTAAGTCCATATTGCAATACTGTTGTCACCATTATACTGTTCTTTTCCAGTCTTTCCATTGTCTGCATTATCCTGTAAATTAAATTTAAGTCCATATTGCAATACTGTTGTAACCATTATATTGTCCTTTTACAGTCTTTCCATTGTCTGTATTATCCTGTAAATTAAATGTAAGTCCATATTGCAATACTGTTGTCACCATTATATTGTCCTTTTACAGTCTTTCCATTGTCTGTATTATCCTGTAAATTAAATGTAAGTCCATATTGCAATACTGTTGTTACCATTATATTGTCCTTTTACAGTCTTTCCATTGTCTGTATTATCCTGTAAATTAAATGTAAGTCCATATTGCAATAATGTTGTTACCATTATATTGTCCTTTTACAGTCTTCCCATTGTCTGTATTATCCTGTAAATAAAATGTAAGTCAATATTGCAATACTGTTGTGACCATTATATTGTGCTTTTACAGTCTTTCCATTGTCTGTATTATCCGGTAAATTAAACGTAAGTCCATATTGCAATACTGTTGTCACCATTATATTGTCCTTTTACAGTCTTTCCGTTGTCTATATTATCTGGTAAGTTAAATGTAAGTCCATATTGCAATACTGTTGTCACCATTATGCAGTTCTTTTACAGTCTTTCCATTGTCTGCATTATCCTGTAAATTAAATTTAAGTCCCTATTGCAATACTGTTGTTACCATTATATTGTCCTTTTACAGTCTTTCCATTGTCTGTATTATCCTGTAAATTAAACGTAAGTCCATATTGCAATACTGTTGTCACCATTATGCAGTTCTTTTACAGTCTTTTCATTGTCTGTATTATCCTGTAAATTAAATGTAAGTCCATATTGCAATACTGTTGTAACCATTATATTGTCCTTTTACAGTCTTTCCATTGTCTGTATTATCCTGTAAATTAAATGTAAGTCCATATTGCAATACTGTTGTCATCATTATATTGTTCTTTTACAGTCTTTTCATCGTCTGTATTATCCTGTAAATTAAACGTAAGTCCATATTGCAATACTGTTGTCACCATTATATTGTTCTTTTACAGTCTTTCCATTGTCTGCATTATCCTGTAAATTAAATTTAAGTCCATATTGCAATACTGTTGTTACCATTATATTGTCCTTTTACAGTCTTTCCATAGTCTGCATTATCCTGTAACTTAAATGTAAGTCCATATTGCAATACTGTTGTAATCATTATATTGTTCTTTTACAGTCTTTCCATTGTCTGTATTATCCTGTAAGTTAAATGTAAGTCCATATTGCAATACTGTTGTTACCTTTATATTGTCCTTTTACAGTCTTTCTATTGTCTGTATTATCCTGTAAATTAAATGTAAGTCCATATTGCAATACTGTTGTCATTATTATATTGTCCTTTTACAGTCTTTCCATTGTCTGTATTATCCTGTAAATTAAATGTAATTCCATATTGCAATACTGTTGTTACCATTATATTGTTCTTTTCCAGTCTTTCCATTGTCTGCATTATCCTGTAAGTTAAATGTAAGTCCATATTGCAATACTGTTGTTACCATTATATTGTCCTTTTACAGTCTTTCCAATGTCTGTATTATCCTGTAAATTAAATGTAAGTCCATATTGCAATACTGTTGTAACCATTATATTGTCCTTTTACAGTCTTTCCATTGTCTGTATTATCCTGTAAATTAAATTTAAGTCCATATTGCAATACTGTTGTCACCATTATATTGTTCTTTTACAGTCTTTCCATTGTCTGCATTATCCTGTAACTTAAATGTAAGTCCATATTGCAATACTGTTGTCATCATTATATTGTTCTTTTACAGTCTTTCCAGTGTCTGTATTATCCTGTAAGTTAAATGTAAGTCCATATTGCAATACTGTTGTTACCTTTATATTGTCCTTTTACAGTCTTTCTATTGTCTGTATTATCCTGTAAATTGAATGTAAGTCCATATTGCAATACTGTTGTCACCATTATATTGTCCTTTTACAGTCTTTCCATTGTCTATATTATCCTGTAAATTAAATGTAAGTCCTTATTGCAATACTGTTGTCACCATTATACTGTTCTTTTACAGTCTTTCCATTGTCTGCATTATCCTGTAAATTAAATTTAAGTCCATATTGCAATACTGTTGTTACCATTATATTGACCTTTTACAGTCTTCCATTGTCTGTATTATCCTGTAACTTAAATATAAGTCCATATTGCAATACTGTTGTCATCATTATATTGTCCTTTTACAGTCTTTCCATTGTCTGTATTATCCTGTAAATTAACTGTAAGTCCATATTGCAATACTGTTGTTACCATTATATTGTCCTTTTACAGTCTTTCCATTGTCTGTATTATCCTGTAAATTAAATGTAAGTCCATATTGCAATACTGTTGTTACCATTATATTGTCCTTTTACAGTCTTTCCATTGTCTGTATTAT
>NC_043000.1:79099244-79279244 GCF_006345805.1 Octopus sinensis
GGGGGTTTCTATTAGAAAAGTTTGCCTGAGAGAGAGAGAGGGGGGGCTGGGGGAGAAAGAGCGACAGAGAGACAGCAAATACGGAGGGGGAAAGAGAGTGAGTAGAAGCTGTGAAAAGCCGTTATAGACATAAATAGGAGGGAAGGGGGAAAGAGAGAGATAGAAGAAGAAAGGATGATAACCATTAGAGAGAAACAACAAACACTTGTCAATTTTCACTCTCTTTGCCATAGCAACCACATCTTTATAGCTGGCGAATTTTAACCATCGCAGGTCGGATCCTCACCACGCATTTAGTATCACTGACAATTTTCAGCTCGATCCTAGCACATCTAGTGCCATTGAATCCTTACCTAAGCCAAAGTGTCAAGTTTTTTCCTATTTTATAAAGGTAGATTATCACGGCTTTTTAAAAACACCGTTAGTTGAAACGACCAACCAAAATCAAATGTGTATCTGTCAATGTGAATTACATCATAATATATATTATACATATGTAGCGGCACAAGCAGTCAGCACTATATTGGATGAGATCTCGTGGCAGCCATTGCCATCTCTGAGACTAGAGCGAGACTTCCCCTGCATCCATTTGCCATGTGCGAGATCACAACGAGGCTCGCGATGGCAAACTGTGTATAAGGGCCAAACAGAAACAGTTTCACTCTCTCCGCTTCTTCGCAGCAGCGCTGCTGAGCACACTTCACTGACTGGGCCTGTCTGCATGTTGTACCCCCAGAAGCAGTGTGCCTGTACTAACGGAGATACGACACAACGCACGCAGCTTGAGATGGTTGCTGAGAGCAACACACTTCACCTATTCTGTGAAACTTGTAAATAAACCGGTTGTAAATTGCATTTATACTTAAAGACTTCTTTCTTCACCTGCCGGAGCCTGAACTACACGAAGAACAAGATATAATGGGAGAAGGCGATATTCTCCCGATATCGCAAACCTTGCCTTCCATTATACGTATAACATAAATTCTTGTTCCATTCTGGATTAAAACTGCCCGACAAACGGGAACGTGAAACTCTGAGTAGCAGGATTTTGTGATATTTTTGTGATGTCTTTGTAGCTTTAATAACAAAGCATGTTACTCTACCTCCGGTATTCGAGTACTATTTTTCCCACCTTGTTTCACATTCATATGATTACTCTGGTACACACACATGCATGCAATTATATATATATATATATATATATATATATACATGCTCACACACACACACACACACATATATATATATATATATATATATATATATATATATATATATGTAAGTTACACAGAGGATATATTAACTTCACCGGTTCAGTACTAAATATATTAATTGTGCTTATTAAATAAACTACAAATTTATGGTTTAAATGTGATATTGTGTTTATACCTTATAAATGCAAATTTAAACCATAAATTTATAATTTATTTAATATGCGCGCAATTGAAACAGCTGAATGAAATATGAAGTATCATTTTATAAATAAATAATTATTTACTTTCAAATATCAATTTTTTTTTCTTCTTTCAATTAAGCGAATATGGATCATATATATATATATATATATATATATATATATATATATATATATATATATATATATATATATATATATATATATATAAGGTGATTCAAAAGTCGCCATACATAATTTATTTTTTATAAGAGACAGTTTTTTTTATTTAACTGCTTCTTATAAAAAAATAAACTGTTCCTGTGTATAGTGACTTTTTAATCACCCTGTGTGTGTGTGTATATATATATATATATATATATATATATATATATATATATATATATCATGGCGTGCCATCCCCCACCCCCACCGACAATTTTTCAGTAAAACATTTTCGTATTCCCACGATTTACATATAAGAGATTCTGAATATGCAATCACCCCTGTATGTCCTAGAATAAACAGGGAATAAAAAATGGCTGTGTAGAGATGAGCTTGAAATAAGTGTATTGTTTGTATTATTCTTTGCTCTTCGAAACGTCAGTACTTTCCCATCCTCATTCTCCCTTAGAAAAGTCTAAAAATCATAAGTGAAATGTAATAAAGATGAAATTGGATTCTGTCAATATTTTTGCATATTCAGAATCTCTGTTAAAGGTAGGAATCCGAAAAAAATTTTCACAAAAATTCGTTTTTCAAATAGGTGCGATTCTGCATTAGCCCCTATACCTATTGGTTGAGCCGAATGAAATGATTTAATTAAAAGAACACATTTAGTTACATTATATAGCCATGGTTTTAGATCGTTACACTCTCGAAGACAAGTCAGGTGCTTTATCATGCTACTTGTCAATTCCGGGAAAATTATTGACTGTTCTGAGACTTACTGAACTCCGTACATTAAAAGACTACGTCTCACGCACACACATTGAAAATACACGCATGTACATGAATACACACACAATGAAAGACAGCGAAAATTCAACATTGTAAAAAGCCTCCCAAAACTGTTGTAGCAGAAGTCAACATCTCTGAGATTGAAACAAGACACTTATTGAAATTGAAACAAGACACTTATTTACGGCTGTAAATAGACTACACCCAGCAGCACAGAAAGGGAAATCTATGTAGGTTAGGTTTGACGAAGAAATCGAAACATTTCTTCTGCGAAACAATACTGATATAAGAAGGTCGAACCTTACGTTATAACAAACACTAAGCAAAACTTGTAATATATGCTCTTTAATATATTAATTTTTTTAATGTTTTAAAATGTTGTTTACCTCATTTATAAATTAATACAATTCTTCGATCTTTCTGGGCAAATATATCTATCACATTTTCATAGAAATCTTCTCTTTTCATCAATTCTTGTAATAAATCTTTTTCAATTGACATTAGTGCTAACCCAGACTTCTTTCTCCTGTCGCATTTCTTTAGTATGTTTTAATTCTACTTAATGCACAAAAGGATCGCTCTACAGAAGCAGTGGTAGACGGAATTGTCAAAATCAACTTGCACAGATTGAAGAGTTCTGGCATAGCTTCAGCAAGATCACTGCTGTTAATGTAACTCATTAAATGACTTACACTTGGTTTTTTAAAATCTTTCATTGAATACATCACATTGAGCTCACTTTGTAATCGTATTAATCAAAAAATCTGCCATAAGTTGTTCTTAAAGAATCTAAAGAGTCCACAGGAAATTGTTTGCAATACTCATCAACTTTGTTGAAATTCAAAAGTTCCATGAATTTAAACACTTCTAAGGATGAATATCGTGCTTTTATTTGGTCAACTATTGTACTGATAATTTTGTTATAAAGCATTCTATAATGTCGTTGGCGATCAATAGATATATTCTTGGATCTCTGAATTCCGATTCGTGCATCGACTCCATATTTTTCCCCTAACCTATCATAAAAGATTGAAAAATTATCAAGTTTGTTTTCGAGTACAGTTCTAGTTTTATCTATTTGCTCTTTACAATACAATATGTCATGACTTTTACTCTGGAGTATGTTAAATAAGAAGTCAGTAAAAGAAAAAATGTCACTGAATACTTCTAACAAAAATAAGAAATCAGGAGCTTTTAAAGTGTGTAAGAATCCAATTGCTGAATTTATGGTGGTATCATCCCATGCTTCAGGATTTTCAATGATGTGTTCAAAAAGGCTGATTATGAAAATATAATTTTCCTTTGTGGTAATAATAATACGTGAGGAGTAATTCCATCTAGTTGCTGTTGCTTTCGAAAATCTTTTTTTAACAATGTTATCTAATGCATTAGCCCTTTTCGGTGATTTCGTAAAAAATGTACCGAGTCCGTTTATTGTAGAAAAAATATTTTGCATTCTTTCATAGCAGAGCATGATTGTGAAAGAACTAAATTTAGGATATGGGCACAAGAATGAATAAAGATCGCACATTCATATTTCTTTCTTACTTTTGCCTGTAACCCATTTAGTTGTCTTGTCATTGTAGCGGCACCATCATATGTCTGTGCAATCAATTTGTTTCCACATTCCCACGTCTCAATGCATTTAAAAACATGTTCAGAAAAAGCATTTGCAGATCGATCTGCACTAACATCACTAAAATCGATAAATCGTTCTTTCGTCACACAGTCTTCTTTAACATAATGTAAAACTGTTGACAGTTGTGAAGATACCGAGACATCAGATGTCTCATCAACAAGAATAGAAACAAACTTAGCTTGCTCAATTTCCTTCTGCATCCATTCAACATAACTTTATGAATTGCTTCGATCAAGTCATTTTGAATTCTGGTCGACAGACCAGTGAAGATAGAAGCTGTATCTAGATGACTTTCCATTTTTTTTTTGTCATATTTACTGATCAAATATACGAGTTCTTTATAATTTCTACGATTATTAGAGCCTTCAGATTCAAAATTACCCCGAAACGATAATTCCTGGAGGCCTAAAAAAATAACAACATCCATCAATCGTTGCAGAATGGATCTGTTTCGTCGAACTTTCTCATTATGATGTTGCATGCTTTGATTTTTACGTGCATCTAATTGTAAGTCTATGCGAACATTCCCGAATATTTTAAGATCTATCAAACATTTTATATGCCTTTGAGAACGCTTGTGCTTTAGCATAGCATATGTAAATTATTTAAATCCTCATAGCCTTTATCATTCCAAACATTTTTTTCTAAGCCAAAAAGTAAACACGGCCAACAGAATAATTTATTAAGAGCAACACTTCCAGTTAACCATTTTTTCTTTTCATACGAATTAACCCGAAATTGTCTCGTGAATTTCTTGTAGCTTCGCAAATTAGGTAAATTCGGTGTTGGTCTCCCACCATTTATAATTAATTATTTTCCATCGAAGTCTCTTTTCGAAAAACTATTTCTCAAAATATCGTTTATAACACACATTTCACTCATTTTGAAAAAGGCTGCTCTTAGATAAGAACCCACTTGGAAGCGCCGGCGTAAATTGTAAGTCATTTTCAACAAAACGGAAAAATACCCTTTGTTAAATTAATTTAAGATTAATTAGCTATTTCTGAAATAAGAAATATAATATAGATTATATTTTTGTTTTCAAAACACTCCAAAAATATAATAGTGCAAACGGATGTTTTGGATAAAAAAATTCAAACTTACATGCCAAACTATTCCAACATTTCAGCTGACTAACTCAAGAATTATGGGATTACTCTTGTTCCGGTCAAAAGTGGAACCAGGTTAGCAACAATTCTACACTAACAAATAGACAGAGAGACGTGTCATGCGATCTCAAATCATTTCTCAAAGCAGAAGTACGAGTCACTGAGAGAGGGGAAGGGGAGACAAAATATTTCGAAAACAACTGGACAGATTTTCTTTGAAACAAAGAAGGTATGCAGCGCATAGCTGGCATACCTGAGAGTGCACGCCCCTGATATATATATATATATATATATATATATATATCCCGGCACATATATATATATATATATATATATATCCCGGCACATATATATATATATATATATATATATATATATATATATATATATATCCCGGCACATATATATATATATATATATATATATATATATCCCGGCACATATATATATATATATATATATATATATATATATATATATATATATATATATATATATATATATATATCCCGGCACATATATATATATATATATATATATATATATATATATCCCGGCACACATATATATATATATATATATATATATATATATATATATGTATATGTGCCGGAAGTGAATATGTGCCGGGATATCAAAAAGGAGATCTCACGGAGAGTAAGGGCCGGATGGAAGGCGTTCAATGGCATAAGGGATGTGCTCAAGGGAAGGTTGGACAGGATCACCCGCGCCAACCTCATTAACAGTGCAGTTCTGGTAACGGCTCAAAGAGCCACGGAAAGGTGAATGCTTGGTATCTCGTTGAGAGAACACATAAGTAGCAAGATCACCAGAAAGAAGTCCGGCGTGAGAGATGTCATCGCAGAGTATACACGCAGCAAGTATAGATGGGCTGGACACGTCGCCCGGCTCACCGGTAATCGGTGGACGCACGCAGTTGTCGAGTGGTACCCGCGTGAGCGGAAAAGACCACCCGGAAGACCTCCACGACGGTGGAGTGACGATTTCAGGAGGGCGATTGGGATCACGTGGATGAGAAAGGCGCGATCCAGGGAGGAGTGGATAGCGTGCTGTGACCAGCGGTGTCAAATGGACGCCTGACGGACTGGTCGGTCAAAGTGATCAAAGTGATCAAAGTGATCAAAGTGATATATATATATATATATAAATATATATATATAATTTAAATATATATATATAGGCGCAGGAGTGGTAGTATAGTAAGTAGCTCGCTTACCAACCACATGGTTCCGTGTTCAGTCCCACTGTGTGGAACCTTGGGCAAGTGTCTTCAACTGTAGCCTCGGGCCGACCAAAGCATTGTGAGTGGATTTAGTAGACAGAAACTGGAAGAAACCTGTCGTATATGTATGTGTGTGTGTATGTTTGTGCGTCTATCCCCCACCATCGCTTGATAACCGGTGTTGGTGTGTTCACATACCCGTAACTTAGCAGTTTGGCAAAGGAGACCGATAGAATAAGTTCAAGGATTATAAAGAATAGTCTGTTCGACTAAAGGCGGTGCACTAGCATGGCCCCAGTCAAATGACTGAAACATGTAAAAGGATAAATGAAAAGAATATAAGTCCAAATGAGTATTGTATGTATGTATATATATATATATATATATATATATATAAAATTTCAGTTATGTGTGATGACCGGCTTCGGGAAACTTGAAATAAAACTTTGTGAAGTTTTTAACTTCGCTAATACACTACACACGCGCGCGCGCGTACATACATTTATGTATGTATGTATGTATGTCAGGTCACTTTCAAGCGCTACTGGTAACATGTAACCTAGTACAACTTGTTGCATTGTCGGGTCGTCGCCGACTAAACCGGCAACCCCACCAAGCTTGCTTGGTGAGGAGGGTCATTATTGGACATCCTGCGGTATGAAAAACAAAACCCGTCAAAGGGCGGAGGAACCCTTGAGAGTCAACGGCCATCCAATAAATGTCTTAAGGTTGTATCATGCGCGGGGACATAGAAATAATCGGACTGAATACCCGATCGCGCGGTTAAACCATTGGGAGTGAAGGACTCCTAACCTTTGTTAGAGCATCCTTCTAGGAGAAGGTAACTCAGGTAACTGGGATAACTCCGACATAAAACCTGCGGCTCAGTGGTTACCGACAATGTTGACTTGTTCTTCTTTTCGGATTATGGCTGCTATTATTTAGTGAGTGGGATTGACTCAGTGCACAGCCTTTCCTCACTTTAAAAACAAAATCTTCTTGCACAGGCATTGCACGATAACAACATTAAGCTTCGTGCAATGCCCATACTCGATAACGAGGAGGCAGCCACCATGTATGTATGTATGTATGTATGTACGCACGCATGGGGGCCTAGAAATATATTTTCAAAAATGATATTCTCGGGTTCCGAATGGGATTTATGAATAGAGAAAGAAATGAAAGAGTTACATAATTTCACTTTTGAAATAATTTATATATTTCAAATTCTGTGCTTGACATCATTAGGTTTAGATGAAATATACAGCAATTTGGTTTAATTTCCACTGAATCGTTGTGCTTCTTCAGGTGAGACAGCAGCATTCATATTTCTCTGGTCCACTCCTTCGCCACATAAGTGACCATCAGATACAGCTGTAAAAAAGATTACATTAAAATTATTTCATTTAATAAACTCACACTATCTAGTAGGTCGTTAATTTCATTATACTTGCATTTTTACTGTAACTGTACTATGAGGTGAATCTTTATATCAGAGTAGTACACGTTTTAGCCTCTACTGGGCAAGTATTAATAAATGCTGATACATAATCTCTCAGGAAAGAGTGAACACTTATCAAGAGTCACGCATATATCTCTTATCTATCCACAGAGACCATGTAAACAAAGCCACACAATAAGAGGCTTCACAAAGCTTGAATAGATATTTTTGATGGTATAAATACAATATTAAAAACACTGCTTACCTCATCAATAATTAAGTGAACTAGTTGCTAGTAATATGCTATGACGTGTGTATGTGTGTGTGCGTGTGTGTGCGCGTTTCCATGTATATATGTGTGTGTGTGTATATATATATATATATATATATATATATATATATATGTATGTGTGTGTGTGTGTGTGTGTGTATGTAAATAATAGAAATTTTGAAGGCGCATGGCTCAGTGGTTAGAGCGTCGAGCTTACGATCGTGATGTTGTGAGCTCGAATCTCGGACCGCACTGCGTGTTGTGTTCTTGAGCAAGACACTTTATTTCAAGTTGCTCCAGTTCACAGAGCTGTAGAAATGAGTTGCGACGTCACAGGTGCCAAGCTGCATCGGCCTTTGCCTTTCCCTTGGAAAACACTGGTGGCATGGAGATGGGAGGTAGGTATGCATGAGCGACTACTGGTCTTCAATAAACAACCTTACATACACACATACATATATACACACACGCATTCACGCATACATACACACACACACATACACACACACACATACACACACATATACGCACATACACATATACATACACACATGCACACACACACACATACATACGCACATGCATGCATACATACATACACACACATACACACATACACGCATGCACACATACATACATACACACACACATACACGCATGCACACATACATACATACACACACATACATACATACATACACACACACACTCCCACACATACACACATACATACATACACACATCCACACACACATACATACATGCACACATACACATACATATATACACACACACATACTTACATACACTCATACGGACATACATACACATGCGCGCGCGCACACATACATACATGCATGCACGCATGCCTGTGGGGTCTGGCGTTATCTCGGGTGCGCGTCTGGGCGAGTGCGTTGTGCCTGGGGATTCTCATGCACCCGTCACCGCAAGAGTCTTTCCATCATTCTTTCAGTTGCGAAGTGTGTCCTTGCATGCATATATATACACACATATAAACATATAAACACGCATATAATACCCCTATATTTTGTACACACACACACATACATACATACATTCACTCCCACGCACGTACACACACACATTTACATATATATATACAATACACGCACACACACTTACACACGTACAAACACACACGAATTCACATACACACCGACACATATACACACACACAACATATACCTCCACGCGCACGCACACATACACATACGTACACACATATAAGCAGACACACAGACACATACGCACACCAAAACATGCGCACACATACGCACGCACACGCGCAAAAAAACTCAACTCACATACATACACACGCACACGCACACACACACAAATGAGCCCACACACACATCCCATACGGCACACAACCATACATACACGCACACACATACATACATGCACACAATTATACATATACGCACGTACAAGCACACACACACGCACACATACACTTAGTTAAGCACAGTTACTCGCCATACACACAAAAAATGCACACGTACACACACACATACTACAACAAAACACACACGAGACATATACACGCACACACACATACCTCCCTGTTTCTGACCTGCCGTCCTGACTCGTTAGGGTACCCCCACACCACTCCTTTAATTCTACTGCTGCTTGCCACTAGCCATAGTCCACCATATACACACATACACACACACGCACACACTCACACACACACGCACACACTCACACACACACCCTTGTCATCTCGCACACCTTTGTTTACCATTCCTTCTTTGATTCAGCTCTCCTGTTTTTGAAAACATGTTCCTCCTTTTTTACCACTTCCGTCTTTTCAGTATGTGACCTCGTGAAGACCACTTTATTAGAAGACATTTGCCCAGGGTGCAATGCTATGGGACTAAACCCAAATATTTTTAAAGCAGTATTTGCATTATACATTGTCAAATAATCTGTTTGGTAAACATGTCCAAAAGTTGCATGTGGTTTATGAGGTTTACTTTTGGTTTATTGGCTAATGTTTAGGATGGTGAGGCACAAATCACTTTTATACAGCAATGAATGGCAGATATGTATAGTTGTTTTGTTATACTGAGAGGCTAATGGAGAACAGAGCTGAAGAACAGATAAATAAAACTGTCATTTTTTATCATTTGTTAACATTGAAGACATTATTATAATTCCTTCTTCTTCTTCTTCTTCTTCTTCTACTACTACTACTACTACTACTATTACTTCGTTTTCCTTCCTTCCTTCCTTTTGGGGTCGATGAAATAAGTACCAGTGAGCTGTGGGGTCGATGTAATCGACTAATCCCCTCCCCTACAATTTCAAGTCTTGTGTCTATAGTAGAAAGGATTATTATTCGATGTTGTTATTATTATTATTATTATTATTATTATTATTATTATTATTATTATTATTATTATTATTATTGTTATTCAGTAGTTTTATTTTTATAGCGTGCTTTCACTTCACTACCGAGTGCAACTTTGTGTGCCTTGTGTATGTACTGTGGTTTGCTGTGATGCTCTTATGGTTACTGTATTGAAAGTGTTTTACGTAGGATGTGCAGTGCCTAGTAGTGCAATTTTCTGTATGTTATATACATTTGTAAGTCCTGGTGTTTTTGTTATGTATTTGTCTGAATATTTTTTATCATACCTAATGCGCCTACTATGATAGGAATTGTTTCTGTTTTTAGATTCCACATTCGAGTTACCTCTATTTCCAAGTCTTTGTATTTTGAAAGTTTCTCCATTTCTTTTGGAGAAACGTTGTCATTATTATTATTATTATTATTATTATTATTATTATTATTATTATTATTACCAAGGCGGCGAGCTGGCAGAATAGTTAGCATGCTGGGCGAAATGCTTAGCAGTAATTCGTCTGTCGCTACGTTCTGAGTTCGAATTCCGCCGAGGTTGACTTTGCCTTTCATCCTTTCGGGATCGATAAAATAAGAACCAGTTGAACACTGGGGTCAATATAATCGACTCATCCCTACTTCCCCCAAGCTGCTCCTGTGGCAAGAATTTGAAATAATAATAATAATAATAATAATGATAATAATAATAATGATAATAATAATAACAATAATAATAATAATAATAATAATAATAATAATAATAATAATAATAATAATAATAAAAACACTGGTTATTGCGCAACCTGATAATCGCTACTTCATATGATTGACGATGAAAAAACAAAATATTGAGAATAACGGTGGTAATGAAACTGAAGCCGTTGATGGTGATAGTGTTGCACCCGACAGGCTCAGAGATTCTGGTCCGACTCCAGCCTGTCGATATCCAGAAACTGACCACCACACACGGCGTAGATGGAGCAAGCAAATTAATGCTGTGGTCATGGAGTGTTACTAATTGAGCAACCCGGTAGATGAAAATGGTACTCAAATTAGGGGTTACTGACAACGTATGTATGATCATCGGAGGGAAAAGGGACTGTTTCAACTCACGGAACAGAGACAATGCGATCAAGCTAGAGCAATTAGAAAAAATCGTTGGTTCACAGAAGTAGAGCTCAAAACTATCAAAAGACGGGTCTTGGAAAATAGCAGCAGTAATAACGATGAAAATGCAGTTCTTACTAATAGAAGTAATCTCATAGCACAGGAAAGGAGCTGTGGTAGTTTACTTGATGAGAGACATATAGAAGATCTGAAAGAAGACAATAAAACTAATGGTGACATGACAAATGAACAAAAGGCAATCTACGACAGAATAAAGGCAAGAGTACAGGAGAACGATAGCGACATTATTTGCAACCTTATAAAGGTTGATCGGTTGAAATTGAGCCAAGAAACGAAAAATGTCAATGAAATTCTGAAATACAACAGAACAAACAACATCACAGAAACAAATAATTTGATCAAGGCAGCAAATATTGTTGTAGCAGAAAACATGGGTGCTGATGTCAAGAAAAAGAAATATAATGAGAGTGACAAAAGAAAAGATCCATGGTGGAAAAGAAGAATGCAGGCAGAGTTAGATATGCCTCCGAAGGAAATTTCTGTGTTAAACCGAAAAGAGAAAGAGGAGCTTAAAAGCGAACAAAAATACAGGGCGGTGAAATGGAAGTATAATATTGAAAGAAAGGGCCTGAAAGTGGTAATGGAGGAACTGAAACAGCACCTCATTGCAAAGAAAGCAAGTATGGTAAGATACGACCAAAGAATGAAGGGTTACCACCAGAATAGGTTATTCAGAGTAGATCAGAAGAGATTCTATAAAAAAATAAATGGAGAGTGTACAGATGAAACGTTGATACCAGATAACAATGAAAGTCAAAGGTTTTGGAATGACATCTGGAGCAAAGACAATGTGCACAAGAAGAATGCTGAATGATCGCAAGAACTGCAACAAACGGTAGTCTGCCCCAAACAGGCAGAACTAGTCATTTCAGTTAGGGTAGTGAAGGAAATCAACAAAAAATGAGCAACTGGAAGGCCCCGGGACCAGGGGGAGTTCAAAGCTACTGGATCAAAAGATTTGGTGAATGTCAAGTACGAATAGCTGCGCAACTCAACACCTTGTTAAATGCCGACCAGGTAACACCAGAGTGGTTGACATTGGGTAGGACAGTGCTGTGCCTGAAAAACAACGAAAAAGGCAACACGGTAGACAATTACAGGCCGATATCCTGCTTACCACTTATGTGGAAATTATTGACTGGAATAATCGCAGAGTCAATGTACGAACATCTGGAAAACAAATAGAGTCCTTCCACGTGAGCAGAAGGGTTGCAAACGTAAGTGCAGATGTACCAAGGATCAATTCCTGATAGACAAAACTGTACTTAGATACAGCCTGTCCCTATTGATCTTTGTACTGTGCTTCATACTGCTAACACTGATTCTGAGGAAAGCAAAAGCTAGGTGTGTATTCAAAAGCCGCCTACAAAACGTCAACCATTTGTTATTCATGGATGACTTCAAACTTTATGGTAAAGATGAATCCCAAGTCAGTTCCCTCGTTGATACTATGTAATACTTTCAGAGCTGATATCAGAATGGAGTTGGGACTGAAAAAGTGTGGTGTGTTAGTTTTGAAGACAGACAAAATAAAATGTATGGACGGACTAGCGATACGGTTGGGGGATGTTATGAAGCAGATAGAAGAGACGGGCTATAAGTACTTGGGGGTATTGCAAATGGATAAATTGATGGAGAAAGAAATGGCAGAAACATTTAAGGTGGAGTACTTGCGCAGACTGAGACTGATGCTTAAGTCGAAATTAAACGGACGGAATAAGATTGAAGCTATCAAAACCTGGGCGATTTCTCTCCTTAGATATAGAACAGAGATAATCGCATGGACAGTAGACGAACTAAACAGCTTAGACAGAAAGACAAAGAAGCTGCTAACTAGATATGGGATACTCCACCCAAAAATGACACAGACAGACTGTATGTACCAAGGCAAAAAGAGTGAAGCGGACTTATTGGATGCGAACACAGTATTAGAGCAGAAGAAAACAACATAGCATGGTATGTAAAAAATGCCACAGAACTGCTATTATTAAAAGTAAGAAGGTCAGGCCTGTGTGGGATGAAAGATTGCAAAGATAAAGCACTATACAAACACTTGAAAACGAATGAAAGTGAAAATAGTTGGGTAAAGAAAAGAATGCATGGACAATTTTATAGGGATGTTGAAAATAAGTCAGACAGAGAAACAGATGTCTGTGGATGACTAAAACTGATTTGAAACCGGAAACGGAGGATCTAATCTGTGCTTCCCAAGAGCAAGCACTAAGAATAAACTACATAAAATACAGAATAGACAACGCATCAGAAAATGATAAGTGCAGAATCTGTGGACAAAATGGTAAAACTGTATGGCATATTACCAGCCAATTGACGCCAGTAGCCCAGAAGGAACATAAGAGACACCACGACAATATAGCCAGGCTTGTCTATTGGGCACTTTGCAACAAGTATAGACTTGACAGAGCAAAAAATTGGTACGACCACAAACCCGAAAGCATAATCGAAAATGATAATGCAAAGATCCTGTGGGATTTTATGATTCAGTGCGACTATGAGATAGAGAATAGGAAGCCAGACATAGTCTTAATTGAGAAAGAAAGCAAACTATGCTGGAACATAGATATAGCATGTCCAGTTGACAACAAGGGATGAGATAAGGAAGAAAGAAAAGTCAATAAATATGACAGGTTAGCTTGGGAGGTTAAGCAGTTGTGGTCGATGAAAAAGGTGGTAGTAGTACCAATAATTGTCGGAGCCCTGGGAACAGTGAGTAAAAATTTTGAGAAGTACGTGGAACAAATAGGGGCCGCAATAAGGGTGGAGAACTTACAGAAAACAGCACTGTTTGGAACTGCTTGAATACTCCGAAAGGTGCTCGAAAAATAAGGCGTGTTACCTTAATTCACTGGTAGTGAACTAAGCTGACACTGTAGTGGAATGTGGAAGCACTCCGTCGGTTACGACGACGAGGGTTCCGGTTGATTCGAATCAACGGAACAGCCTGCTCGTGAAATTAACGTGTAAGTGGATGAGCACTCCACAGACACGTGTACCCTTAACGTAGTTCTCGGGGATATTCAGCGTGACACAGCGAGTGACAAGGCTGGCCCTTTGAAATACAGGTACAACAGAAACAGGAAGTAAGAGTGAGAGAAAGTTGTGGTGAAAGAGTACAGCAGGGATCACCACCATCCCCTGCCGGAGCCTCGTGGAGCTTTAGGTGTTTTCGCTCAATAAACACTCACAACGCCCGGTCTGGAAAGACACTGTAGTACATCTCCAGCATTAAAAGCTATGTAAAGAAAATAATAATAAAAACAATAATAATAGACAAGACGAAGAGTTCGATGCGATAGCAATAGATATTTTATTGGTTGAACGATATTTCGACAGCAAGCCTCTCTTCGTCGAGTTCAAAATGGAAAGTGATAAAAATTCAAGATTATAGAAATTCAAATCTAAAGTATGGAAGGGAGCAACCAGCGTCCACACGTTGATGGAATGACATCAGTCAATTTTATAACAGGCGCAAAGTTCCAATTTTATAACAAGCGAAAAGAAAAAGACAGAAAAAAGCGGAAAGAAAAAACATTACTTAATCAAACGGTTTTGTGTAAATTTGATATTTTCCTACTATTTTATTCATATCTCCAGGGCGTAATGTTAATAAACTGCAAACATATTTCTCCTCGTGCATTTTGACAAGTGAAAGTGAAGTAGATTCAGAATATTTTCTGAGAAAATGCACTTTCAAGTCTTTTTCAAAATTGCAGCCGTTTGAAGCAAAATGTTCAGCAGGTTCTGTTGAACTATTGTTATTGTGCCTGACCTCATATCTGTGCCCATTAAATCTTTTGTTTAATTGTTCTGTTGTACATCCAACATAAATCAAGTTGTGTTTCGTGCATTCTACCGCGTACACCAAATGGGAATTTCTACATGTCCCACCTTCTGTATAAATCATAACATTTCTGTTATGATTCCTAATGGAATTCCCTTCACTCATGTTGTTGCACAATGAACAGGGCTTACCTCTCTTGCGGCTGTTCTTTAAGGTACAGCGTGTAGATATTCCAATGTTAGTTTTCTTGGAGTCAGAAATAGAGGTCAATAATTCTCTTATATTCTTATTCCGTCTAAAATCTACAATAGGCGGCTGAGGCAATATCTATTTCAAACAGAACTAGCTGAACATTTTGTTTCAAACGGCTGCAATTTTGAAAAAGACTTGAAAGTGCATATTCTCAGAAAATATTCTGAATCTATTTCACTTTCACTTGTCAAAATGCATGAGGAGAAATACTTTGTGGGTTATCAACATCACACCATGGAGGAAATAATTAAATGACAGGAGAATATCATCAAATTTACACAAACCTGCTTGATTAAGTATTCTTCTTTTTTCTTCCTCATTTTTCTTTTCGCCTGTTATAAAATTGACACTGTTTGCTCTCGTTCATACTTTAGATTTAGATTTTTATAATTTTGAATTTTTATTACTTTTTAATTTGAACTCGACAAAGACAGGCTTACTGTCGAAATATCGTTCAACCAATAAAATATCTATTGCTATCGCATCGTGCTCTTCGTCTTGTCTGTTTACCTTTATGTAGAGTTACGTCAATCCTTTTTAAAATAATAATAATAATAATAATAATAATAATAATAATAATAATAATAATAATAAAAATGATAATGATAATGATGATGATGATGATGATAATAATAATAATAATAATAATAATAATAATGCAGTACCAGGCAGTGGCTCTCATGGCTTCTGATCTTAACTGATTGGAAGTGTTATCATGTACATTGTTTTGTCCTGGTATTGTAGCGTGGCAATTTCAGCCTTTTTGAAATATGACCATAGCGATTGTTAATATCTTGACTGTGTGAAGGGCAAGGCAGAAATGATCTCGTTTGAGGTTACAACCATCTTTGGTCAACTTGTTCTTGTTCTAAACACTAACTTGATTGGCTGACAGGTGACACGAGTGGTCTCTACGTGTTTCGCGCCACTGGTTGACATGTGACACGAGGGTCCCTACGAAGTCCGCGCCACTGATGCACACGTGACGCGAATTGTCTCGACTTATTTCGCGCCACTGGTTGACATGTGACACGAGGGTCCCTACGAAGTCCGCGCCACTGATGGACACGTGACGCGAATTGTCTCGACTTATTTCGCGCCATAATTGCGAATCAGCCAATCAAGACTTTCGGTTAAAATTCCATTTTCTGGAGTTCGGTGAGCCAACCGAATAGTATATAAAGCAGGGTTCACAGACACTTAGGTCTTGGGTTCCAGTTCTTCTAAGAACTAACTTAGGCCCCTGCTGCTCAACTTAGAGATATGCGATTGTCTCTGCTACTTCTATGTTCAGTACCTTTGGGTATGGTTCACGCCACCCGAACACACAGACACAAAACATGCTAACGCTTACGAACTCTTAGAATCCACATGATTGTAAAATATGTAAAATAAATAATATTTATCTACCAACAGAAGACTTGTGTCAATTCACTTATGTCCTATTATCGTTTGTATGTATTTTATGGCTTTGAATAATTCGTTAAGAGTAGAACCGCGTGCAATCGTATTTCCTACACGATACGACTAAGCGTGATCCTATTTCTTACAGTATAAAAGATGGGCTACAGCACATATTCTGCTCAATACCACAGAGTTGCTTGTCAGATGTTTAACCTTAAACAGTTGAGCATGTTCCTTAGTGGCTGACGATATGTGCATCTCTGATCACGAGCAGAAGTAGTGGGGGAGCATCATAGCCATGTGTTGAAAGGAATTCTTAGAGGTCTGAATAATTCACCTTTGGAAACATGGGTGTTTCGTACAGCATCCTTAAACAACCCTTATTCAGGGACCTTTTGAGCGGGATGGGTTACTCGACCAGAAGTAAATTCTAACAGGGCCCCACCTGCAAGCTCATGCGCTGTTTATCTTAATATGAGATCACCATGTCGCACCAATATGGCTGTGATGCATGTGCCTAGTGTACCCTTATCAGACGGGTAATCATGATGGGTATACTGGGCTTCGTATATTTTACTCCAGCGTCACTTTGGTAGCATGCACTGCTCTCTCACTCAATAATAATAATAGTAGTAGTAGTAGTAGTAGTAGTAGTAGTAGTAGTAGTAGTAGAGTACCATTGTTATCAAGTGAACGATATCTCGTTGTCTTCCACAAAACTATAAATATTAACCAAAATGAAGTAGATTGACAAGTTTATTTTTTGAACCTGTAGAAGACACACGAGATATCGAAATATCGTTCACTTGATAACAATGGCACTCTTCTATTACCTCAGTCCTATAAATAATATTAATAATAATAATAATAATAATAATAATAAGAAGAAGAAGAAGAAGAAGAAGAAGAAGAAGAATACTCATAATAATAATGATGATGATGATGATGATGATGATGATAATAAGAATAATAATACTTACTACTACTACTACTACTACTACTACTACTACTACTACTACTACTACTATTCAGTCTTATTTGTATCACATGGTTTCACTGCACTACCGATCGCAGCTTTGTGCCTTGGTTATGCTGTATTCTATTGTGATGTTCTCATTTTGACTGTATTGAAGTGTTTTACGTAGGATGTATGCGGTGCCTAATAGGGCTATTTTCTGTATATGTGTGTATATATATATATATATATATATATATATACAAAGAGCAATAAAGATTCAAGTTAATTTTAAAAAATTTACTTGAATATGGTACCTAACTTAGATGCACCAAAAAAAAACTATACTGATTTAACAATACAGTAATGTGGGGTGATTATAAGCGAGAAAGAAGCAACAAGAATGGATAGGTTTTTAGTACGATCGTTTCATACAAGGACAGGTTTTATTAAAAGTTGCAAAGATTACAGCATATAAACGAGTCCCGTACTCATCAGCTAAAATACATGTAAGTTCTCTAGACATCCTAGTGTTTGAGGCTATACTCATGAAGTAATGTAGATAATTAAACAGATTTCTAAAGTTCATTAAAGTTCTTTAAAGATGATGTACAGTCTTATCACAGAATTTTAAAAAAGTTTTGATAGTATCACAGAGAAGGTGATCTAATCCATATGAATTTCCATAGATATGATGAGGGATTATATACTCACAGAAGACAAATTTATCCATTGTTAATTACAACGAGGTGGGTCTCAATTCCTGCTTATTAGCATTACAGAGAGGGTGAATTAATCCTTTGTATATATGCACAGATTCCAATGGTGTAGATGTAAATTTCCAGAGAAATGGAGATGAATTTCATATTCACAGGCGATAAATTTTACAATGGTTGAACACAATGAGGTAGGTATCAATCCTTGTTATATGATTAGGTGTTTGCCATATTAATCACATTACTGCTATTCACAAGAGGCTGTAGCTATTTAACTCTTAAAGGCTGAAGGGCTTACTAGATCGGCCAAGAATAGAGAAGGGAATAGAAGAAAAGAGAGAAAATAATGGAGGAGGGAGCAAAAAGGGGGGGGGGAAAGGGGGACTAAAAGAGAAGAGAAAAGGAAACAGAGAATAAGAAGAAGAAAAAGAAAAAAGAGAAAAGAGAAAGAAATAGGGAAAGAAGGGAAAAAAAGAAAAAGAAAAAAAGAGGGTTCTAGTTATACAGAAGAGCTAGTAGACTGTAAGTCTGGTTTTAATCAGCAGGCATCTAGGAACTAGAGGGGAATATTATTCTTTGACCAGTAAACCGTTAATTTATTGTTGTTGAAATCAGCTATGAGTTTAAAGAGAATCTAAAGAGATAACACAGTCAGGGGTTAAGGGGTCAGATGCTAAAATCACCAGAAAATACATTAGGAAAATCTAAGTATAATCTTATCAAAAAGTCATTAAAAATTTACTTATTTAATTTATTCATTTTATTGTCTTAAGGAGTTGTCGTTATTATTCATACATTGACTGACTACAGGTCAAATCTTATAAGATCATTTACAAGGTGTTAGGGGATTGTCTATCATAACGAAGATAATCATATTATCACCGAGGGAATAGCCTTATTTATTTAATTATGAAATAGAATTATGGGGCTACAGTAACTAATTATAATTTATTAGAGTTATGCTATTTAAATTAGATTAAGTTAGGAATTAAAATTAAATATTACAATTAAGATTTAAAATTAAGAATTTAAAAATTGTGAGTTTGAAATTAAATAAAGCCTCAATTAAGTAGCGAATAAGTACTATTCATTTCCCTGTTCTCAAAAAACTGATGCAGATATAAGGAAAAAGATAAAGATAACTGTAATGTGAGAACTCTTAATTATCTACTTAAAGCAGTGCTATACTAGTAGAAATCAAGTTATATCTATCTATCTAGTTATGAATATTCCAATCATTTAAAATATTTTAAAGTCTTCAATTTAGCGTGGACACAAACTTGACCTAGTTCGATATGGTTATTCAATAAGTTTCTATGTTTACTATGCTTTAGAATTTCGTACGTCTCCATGGAGCATAGTTGACAACCAACCCTACTATTTTTATACGGAATTGCTCTCCTAACTATTTCCCAATTAAGGGTATAATTTTTGTTATTATTTTTGAGTTCCCAGATTTTGTTTGAAAGTGTGGTGGTACCAGCTTTATGACGTAATTTAAAAGTCGAGATGTGATTTCTAACTCTGGCTAAAAAATTAATTGTACAGCCAATGTAAAAATATTTGTTATTCTCCGTGGATATGGTACATTTATAGATTACATTATTTTCCCTACATAGACCAGGTGCCGGGCATTTTGATTTTATTCTACACTTACACACAGGAGGAACAACTTCAGGCCTTGGATTATTCCTGGGTAGATGTTTAAGGTTCCTATTATTTTGATTATCATTTCTATAGTTGGTGCTGATATCTAAAGTATTGTTATTATTTATTGATCCTTCCGTTTCATCATTTAGGTGTAAAGTCCTACCAAGATTTCTTATATTATTCGTAATGTTATTATTATTGTTAGTCTTTTTATCCAACTGTATATTATTGTTATAGATATCACTGATATTTTCATTCTCCTTATTTTCTCCATTAGCCTTATTTCTATTATTTCTATTATTAACAATATTACTTCTATTAATATCGGCATTGTTATTATTACTATTAATGTTAATGTTATTAGTCATTCTGTGGTTACTAATTTCACCTATGTTTTGATAGTTCCTATTGCTGTTTTTATTGTTGGTAGTATTATTGTTATTGCTATTGGTATTCATTCTGATATTATTATTTTTATTTCTATCTTTCCTGGCTAGTTTAATGTTGTTATTATTAATTTTAGCTATTAAAGTGGACATATTTGGGAGGGTTGAATAAGAAATCCTAACTGTTTTCCTAGAAATAATTCTATGATATCTATGAGAGATAGGGAAATTTTTTTCCAGAATCACTTTGAATTTGTTCTGTATATCCGATTGTATCGCACAGTTGAAAGGAATATTCAGCCATAATATATCTTTTTTATAAAATTTAGGGTTCGTAGAATTACTACTATTCATCTCACCGGAGTTATTGTATTTATTACCATTATTTTTATTTTTATTTGTGTGCATCTTAGGTTTATCTACTTCAATCTTATCCGAGTTACCTATGTTCTGGTCAATGCTTCTATTTGAATTGTTGGGCCTGTACTCTAGATTAGCGTTTACCGTTAATTTAATTCTACTTTTATTTCGGGCTTGGTCTTTTTGCTGCTTACGTGATTACTGATAACTTCATTATTAGGAATACGTGAGTTCTCCTTATCAACGAAGGTAATCTTTTGGTTGTATCCAGCCTTAGTTAACGCCGCATTATAATGCTCAGAATGGGAGTTAAATATATCCTTATTGGATGATAATTTTGAAATTCTTAATGAAATATTTCTTACTAAAGATTCTATTATATTTGGGGGATGATTTGATAATTTATTTACGTAATTCGTGACTTCGCCTTCCTTTCTAAATGGGTAATGTAGCTTGGAGTTAAGGTCTAGGGTAATATCTAGGAAATTAGCTATTTTAGTGCCCGGTTCATACGTTATACTGAGGTTGAAATCCTTAAAGAACTTATTAATTTTCTTTCTAATCCTTTCTATAACAGATTTATTATTACTAGGGATAACAAACAGAGCATCATCCCTATATAGACCCCCCTGTATTTCTGGGATATCCTTGCTTATGCATTTTAATAGATATGCGCCTACTAGGTTGGTTACCTCAGCCGAATCACTGGAACCCATTGGTATATCAAAAAAATTTGGTGTATCTGCTCTAGTCCATAATTTATCTTCAAATTCAATAAATGTCTTCCTAGCTAGTAGCACAATATTGATTTCTTCTCTAGTTATGAGGGAGCGATTCATGGCAAATATTAGTGATTTGTTGAGTAAGATAGGGGAAATGCTAGAGTAATAACTATTAATATCGAACTGAATAAAAGACAGACTACTAGTATTAGTTAGAGAGTTAAACCATTTTAGAACTTCGTCGGTACTTAGCCATAGGTTTAAGGGGAGAAGAGGGGTTATTTGGGGTAGAACAGTATCCAGGATAGATTTACTAAGTCGGCCAATGTCCGACTTAGTTGGACAGATCAGCCTTACTGAGGGGTTATCCAAGAAGTCCTTTTTGTGGTCTTTAAGGTTGATCCTGGGCTCACAGGGTTTAAGTGGCTCCGTTCTATCTGTTAAATTTAGTTTCTCCATGATCTCTTTCATTTCCATGTTTACTTTTTTCAAATTGTTCTTAGTTGTAATTTTATATTTGGAGTTTAGTTCTTTCCTAATTAGGAGCCACTTAAACCCTGTGAGCCCAGGATCAACCTTAAAGACCACAAAAAGGACTTCTTGGATAACCCCTCAGTAAGGCTGATCTGTCCAACTAAGTCGGACATTGGCCGACTTAGTAAATCTATCCTGGATACTGTTCTACCCCAAATAACCCCTCTTCTCCCCTTAAACCTATGGCTAAGTACCGACGAAGTTCTAAAATGGTTTAACTCTCTAACTAATACTAGTAGTCTGTCTTTTATTCAGTTCGATATTAATAGTTATTACTCTAGCATTTCCCCTATCTTACTCAACAAATCACTAATATTTGCCATGAATCGCTCCCTCATAACTAGAGAAGAAATCAATATTGTGCTACTAGCTAGGAAGACATTTATTGAATTTGAAGATAAATTATGGACTAGAGCAGATACACCAAATTTTTTTGATATACCAATGGGTTCCAGTGATTCGGCTGAGGTAACCAACCTAGTAGGCGCATATCTATTAAAATGCATAAGCAAGGATATCCCAGAAATACAGGGGGGTCTATATAGGGATGATGCTCTGTTTGTTATCCCTAGTAATAATAAATCTGTTATAGAAAGGATTAGAAAGAAAATTAATAAGTTCTTTAAGGATTTCAACCTCAGTATAACGTATGAACCGGGCACTAAAATAGCTAATTTCCTAGATATTACCCTAGACCTTAACTCCAAGCTACATTACCCATTTAGAAAGGAAGGCGAAGTCACGAATTACGTAAATAAATTATCAAATCATCCCCCAAATATAATAGAATCTTTAGTAAGAAATATTTCATTAAGAATTTCAAAATTATCATCCAATAAGGATATATTTAACTCCCATTCTGAGCATTATAATGCGGCGTTAACTAAGGCTGGATACAACCAAAAGATTACCTTCGTTGATAAGGAGAACTCACGTATTCCTAATAATGAAGTTATCAGTAATCACGTAAGCAGCAAAAAAGACCAAGCCCGAAATAAAAGTAGAATTAAATTAACGGTAAACGCTAATCTAGAGTACAGGCCCAACAATTCAAATAGAAGCATTGACCAGAACATAGGTAACTCGGATAAGATTGAAGTAGATAAACCTAAGATGCACACAAATAAAAATAAAAATAATGGTAATAAATACAATAACTCCGGTGAGATGAATAGTAGTAATTCTACGAACCCTAAATTTTATAAAAAAGATATATTATGGCTGAATATTCCTTTCAACTGTGCGATACAATCGGATATACAGAACAAATTCAAAGTGATTCTGGAAAAAAATTTCCCTATCTCTCATAGATATCATAGAATTATTTCTAGGAAAACAGTTAGGATTTCTTATTCAACCCTCCCAAATATGTCCACTTTAATAGCTAAAATTAATAATAACAACATTAAACTAGCCAGGAAAGATAGAAATAAAAATAATAATATCAGAATGAATACCAATAGCAATAACAATAATACTACCAACAATAAAAACAGCAATAGGAACTATCAAAACATAGGTGAAATTAGTAACCACAGAATGACTAATAACATTAACATTAATAGTAATAATAACAATGCCGATATTAATAGAAGTAATATTGTTAATAATAGAAATAATAGAAATAAGGCTAATGGAGAAAATAAGGAGAATGAAAATATCAGTGATATCTATAACAATAATATACAGTTGGATAAAAAGACTAACAATAATAATAACATTACGAATAATATAAGAAATCTTGGTAGGACTTTACACCTAAATGATGAAACGGAAGGATCAATAAATAATAACAATACTTTAGATATCAGCACCAACTATAGAAATGATAATCAAAATAATAGGAACCTTAAACATCTACCCAGGAATAATCCAAGGCCTGAAGTTGTTCCTCCTGTGTGTAAGTGTAGAATAAAATCAAAATGCCCGGCACCTGGTCTATGTAGGGAAAATAATGTAATCTATAAATGTACCATATCCACGGAGAATAACAAATATTTTTACATTGGCTGTACAATTAATTTTTTAGCCAGAGTTAGAAATCACATCTCGACTTTTAAATTACGTCATAAAGCTGGTACCACCACACTTTCAAACAAAATCTGGGAACTCAAAAATAATAACAAAAATTATACCCTTAATTGGGAAATAGTTAGGAGAGCAATTCCGTATAAAAATAGTAGGGTTGGTTGTCAACTATGCTCCATGGAGACGTACGAAATTCTAAAGCATAGTAAACATAGAAACTTATTGAATAACCATATCGAACTAGGTCAAGTTTGTGTCCACGCTAAATTGAAGACTTTAAAATATTTTAAATGATTGGAATATTCATAACTAGATAGATAGATATAACTTGATTTCTACTAGTATAGCACTGCTTTAAGTAGATAATTAAGAGTTCTCACATTACAGTTATCTTTATCTTTTTCCTTATATCTGCATCAGTTTTTTGAGAACAGGGAAATGAATAGTACTTATTCGCTACTTAATTGAGGCTTTATTTAATTTCAAACTCACAATTTTTAAATTCTTAATTTTAAATCTTAATTGTAATATTTAATTTTAATTCCTAACTTAATCTAATTTAAATAGCATAACTCTAATAAATTATAATTAGTTACTGTAGCCCCATAATTCTATTTCATAATTAAATAAATAAGGCTATTCCCTCGGTGATAATATGATTATCTTCGTTATGATAGACAATCCCCTAACACCTTGTAAATGATCTTATAAGATTTGACCTGTAGTCAGTCAATGTATGAATAATAACGACAACTCCTTAAGACAATAAAATGAATAAATTAAATAAGTAAATTTTTAATGACTTTTTGATAAGATTATACTTAGATTTTCCTAATGTATTTTCTGGTGATTTTAGCATCTGACCCCTTAACCCCTGACTGTGTTATCTCTTTAGATTTTCTTTAAACTCATAGCTGATTTCAACAACAATAAATTAACGGTTTACTGGTCAAAGAATAATATTCCCCTCTAGTTCCTAGATGCCTGCTGATTAAAACCAGACTTACAGTCTACTAGCTCTTCTGTATAACTAGAACCCTCTTTTTTCTTTTTCTTTTTTTCCCTTCTTTCCCTATTTCTTTCTCTTTTCTCTTTTTTCTTTTTCTTCTTCTTATTCTCTGTTTCCTTTTCTCTTCTCTTTTAGTCCCCCTTCCCCCCCCCCCTTTTTGCTCCCTCCTCCATTATTTTCTCTCTTTCTTCTATTCCCTTCTCTATTCTTGGCCGATCTAGTAAGCCCTTCAGCCTTTAAGAGTTAAATAGCTACAGCCTCTTGTGAATAGCAGTAATGTGATTAATATGGCAAACACCTAATCATATAACAAGGATTGATACCTACCTCATTGTGTTCAACCATTGTAAAATTTATCGCCTGTGAATATGAAATTCATCTCCATTTCTCTGGAAATTTACATCTACACCATTGGAATCTGTGCATATATACAAAGGATTAATTCACCCTCTCTGTAATGCTAATAAGCAGGAATTGAGACCCACCTCGTTGTAATTAACAATGGATAAATTTGTCTTCTGTGAGTATATAATCCCTCATCATATCTATGGAAATTCATATGGATTAGATCACCTTCTCTGTGATACTATCAAAACTTTTTTAAAATTCTGTGATAAGACTGTACATCATCTTTAAAGAACTTTAATGAACTTTAGAAATCTGTTTAATTATCTACATTACTTCATGAGTATAGCCTCAAACACTAGGATGTCTAGAGAACTTACATGTATTTTAGCTGATGAGTACGGGACTCGTTTATATGCTGTAATCTTTGCAACTTTTAATAAAACCTGTCCTTGTATGAAACGATCGTACTAAAAACCTATCCATTCTTGTTGCTTCTTTCTCGCTTATATATATATATATGTATATGTATATATATATATATATATATATATATATATATATATATATATATATATATATATATATATATATATATATATATGTATATGTATATGTATATATATATATATGTATATGTATATGTATATATACTCCTTTATTCTTTTACTTGTTTATATATATATATATACTCTTTTACTCTTTTACTTGTTTCAGTCATTTGACTGTTGCCATGCTGGAGCACCGCATTTAGTCGAGCACATTGACCCCAGGACTTATTCTTTGTAAGCTTAGTACTTATTCTATCGATCTCTTTTGCCGAACCGCTAAGTAACGGGGACGTAAACACACCAGCATCGGTTGTCAAGCGATGTTGGTGGGACAAACACATAAACACACACGCACACACACACACACACACACACACACACACACACACATATATATATATATATATATACATATATACAACGGGCTTCTTTCAGTTTCCGTCTACCAAATCCACTCACAAGGCCTTGGTCGGCCCGAGGCTAGAGTAGAAGACACTTGCCCAAGGTGCCATGCAGTGGGAATGAACCCAGAACCATGAGGCTGGTAAGCAAGCTACTTACCACACAACCAATCCTGTGCCTATATACATATATATATATATATATATATATATATATATATATATATATATATATATATATATATATATATATATATATACTATGTAAGTCCTGGTATTTTTGTCATGCATTTGTCTGTATGCTTTTTTTTATCATACTTAATGCTCCTACTATTAAAGGAATTGTTTCTGTTTTTAGGCTCCACTTTCGAGTTACCTCTATTTCGCATAAAGAGAGGAAACTTAAATTTCCTACTCCGGCAGAAATTGAAAAACTACTCGAAGATGTGTGGCCCTCAATGCTACACATACAGAAAGGTAAACAATATGAGATGGTCACTGCTATATGCAGCAGTGAGTAAGAAGCTAGAAGAATGGCTACTATACCTTGCACGTCCCAGGCTTTTGTAACAATTCCCCATTACATGGGTAAAAGGTTGGCTCGAATTCGCGTCAAGAACGTGCCGCGCCACCATGATCCGGCGAGGGTTTTAGCCATTCTGGAGGAGCATGGGGAGATTGTGAAGGTGAGGTGATGTCCACCTCACGACTCAACAGGATTGGAACTCTTATGAAATTCCAGATACTAGTTTCCCAAGAAGAAATAAATCGCATTCCCGATCTTTTCTATTTTAGGGAATGCGAACAAATGCCAGTTTCTATAGAAGGTAAAAACAGAAGTGTTTTGTGAAGGGGGTATTTTTGCAACCATTTTCGAAGCCTATGAGGTATTCTCATCCTGTAGTCTGTCGGGAGCAGGCCGCGGTGTGGCAGTGTTGTTCTGAAAATCTTTAGATCTCAAAGTAAGTGCAATCTTCTCGGACTCGGACGGTAGGTTGGTGGTCCTGGATGTGAATGGCGGTGAAGGTAGTACCTAAATATAGGACTTTACAGGCTGACGGTCATAATAATAATAATAATAATAATAATAATAATAATAATAATAATAATAATAATAATACAATAATACAAAGTGGCTCTCATGGCTTCTGATCTTAACTGATTGGAAGTGTTATCATGTACATTGTTTTGTCTTGGTATAAAAGATGGGCTACAGCAAATATTCTGCTCAATACCACAGATTTGCTTGTCAGTTGTTTGACCTTAACCAGTTGAGCATGTCCCTTAGTGGCTGACGATATGTGCATCTCTGATCACGAGCAGAAGTAGTGGGGGAGCATCATAGCCATGTATTGAGAAGGATTCTTTGGGGTTTGAATAATTCACCTCTGGAAACATGGGTGTTTCGTTCAACGTCCTTAAACAACCCTTATTCAGGGACCTTTTGAGCGGGATGGGTTACTCGATCTGAAGAAAATTCTAACTGGGCTCCACCTGCAAGGTCATGTGCTGTTTATCTTGATATGAGATCACCATGTCGCGCACATATGGTTGTGATGCATGTGCCTGGTGTACCCTTATCAGACGGGTAGTCATGATGGGTATACTGAGCTTCGTATATTTTACCCCAGTGTCACTTTGATGGCATGCTCTGCTCGCTCACTCAATAATACAAGTAACTGTAGAATATGTGGTAATGGGGAAGAAACAATAAATCATATTGCCTCTGGCTGCCCAGTCCTGACTAAGAAAGATTGGTGGCAGTTTACGCTCCGACAGGAGCCGGGAGGCCAGATTTCTTCAGGCGTCTATAAACATTCCTAGGAACGTTTTGCACTTTTGTACTAGTGAGGGACTGGAATAGCATTTTGGACGCGTGGAAGGACTGTGTGGGTTGAGTACATAGAAGAAATGGGTGTAAAAGATTCGAAAATCTGCTCAGAAATGTTCAGCTTTCTGACAAATATCGATTAAATTTTCCTGATGTGCCAATGTGGACATGGAGTAATCAGAATGAGTCGTCCAGATCGTATGTAGATAGAGTATTTGTTAGGTCAGCAGATAAAGATAGTATAGGGTGCCTACAATTCAGATTAGTCGGCTACACAGATCACAAATTTGTGATCTGTACAGTCGATTTAAATAGGACGCGTAGACAGGAACTCGGTTACTGAAAGTTGAATGCGTCCTTTCCGGCGCGCAATGATTATAGGGACCGAATTAGAGAGCTAGTTAAGCGGCAGTTGACAGGGGAAATCGTTAAAAACCGGTGGTGAATAGCCCCGAAGAGAGCGATTAGAGGATAATCAATAGAGTTTAACAAAGAGTTAGCAATAGAAAGAAATAGATTAGGAGAACTAGTTAGCAAACTAGAAGAGGCGATTAGTAAAGGCATCGCGAGAATGACTTTTTCTTTGAGGCAAAACACGAAGGTTGAATTGTCAGAGCTTAGGCCCGTGCGCTAAAACATGAGGGAACTAAAGCCCTCCGATGGGCTCGAACGGTGGAGACGCGACGTGGAAACAAAACCGCGATCAGCTCTTTGACGAATCAGGACGGGCATGCGCTACATGGTTCTCAGCAGATGTGTGCAGCTTTTCGGCAGTACTTCGCGCAACTGATTGGTGAGGTGGGCGGAATTTTGTTCGTACCTAAATGGCCCGCCGTAGCTTTCGGTAGCGCTCGCGAGGCTCTGCGAAAAGGTGTGCAATCCCAAACAGGTCTATCCACGACAAGCTCCACCTTATGTGATACATTCTAGAGAGGGCTGGGACTATTGCTAGTTTCAGTGGGATCCTGATCAATTTGGATCAATCAAAAGCATTCGATAGGGTCGACCATCGCTACCTGGAAGCCGTCTTTAAAGCGTCCGGTTTCGGACCCGTTTTTAGGGGCTGAATTTCTGCAATATACAGCAATATAAAGCAAGGTATAGCATTAATCTTCCAGTACCCTTTGGATGCATAGGACTCTTGTGAATTCAAACCACATATTTTCTGTCTTGAGAAATTTCTTCTACATCCATCCAATTTCCTTCAGCAACATCTTTCATCATCTGTCTTAGCCAGGCCTCTCTCAATTTACTATGCTACCTCCTGAAGGAGAATGCTGGGAACTAGTTGGCACTGACACATAGCTAATACTTTCATGAGAGAAAGGGGTTAGGTTAAAAGGTATAAATATTTTTGTTAAATTTTCGGAAAGGAAATGGATGGATTATGTAACTGGAACTCTGTCAATGACAAGAGTTCAAATTGATCCGATCAATGGAACGGCCCGCTCGTGAAATTAACATGCAAGTGGCTGAGCACTCCACAGACACCTGTACCCTTAACATAATTCTCAGGGAGATTCAGCATGACACAGAGTGTGGTTTCTGACACTCTTTAATTTAACACTCTTGTGACACTAACCGATTAATATCGCACGCTCGGTCCGTTCAATGGCTGCCAGCTGTCACCTCTTCTGTACGTGTTGGCTCTCGAGCCACTGCTGTGGAAGTTGGAACAATTGAGGGGCATCCTTTTCAAACTGGGTCTCGGAAGAGCAGTATCTACATACGCGTACGTCACCATCATGCATGGCTAAAATCAACTCCGACAAGAGGGTGGGCTTGCGACAGGGCACCTAGAAAGGCAGATCGGTGCCGTCAGACGGCGTCGTCGGATACTGTACTGACGGACTAGTTAAACTGCTTGTGGTCTGGTTTGGTCCCGACCTCCAGATGGATAAGAACTGGGATGAGGTGACGAAATGAGCAGAGAGGAAGTTATCCTTGAAAGGTCGGGAGGAGATGGCGAATGCCTACATCGCCTCTCATTATTTATCATCTGACCGTCGTGCCTTGCTTGATTAGATTGCAGCGTATCCTGTTTAATTTCTTGTGGAAGGGACGCGGTCTAGTGATCAGGTGGTCGGTCTGCTACAAACTTCCTTTGCGAGGCGGCTTAGGCATGCTATGGCTTTTAATGTGCAGACACGCACTCAGGTTGCACCACCTGCAGCGATTTCTAAAAGGTGAACGTGTGGGGGCTCCGTTTGTGAGACACACCTTTCCGCAGCTCGTCTTCTTGATGGAACTGCAGTCCTGACTAAAGGATAGGCAGAGACCGGGTGCTTGGCACTTAAAATGTCGTAAGGCGCTCACTGTCCTCTACAAGTCGGTGGATGTTCCACTTTAGATATTTACAGAGGATTAATAGCGATGAAGTGGAACGACTTCATCAGGGAGATCCTAGGCGTCGACGAAAACGAACTGGCAAGTCTATTCCAGAGGACTTTCCAGTCGGGGATTGTTATGGATAATTTCCAGATGTCTTTGGCCTGGCTGTGCTACCGGGGATCGCTGAGGGTCCGAGATAAACTCTACAGGCACGGATGTGCTGTCAGAAGAAGTTTCCTGAGGTGCTCGCAGAGCGACGAAATCATTCTGCATACACCCGTTCAGTGTCCGGCCATTGATAACTTGTGGAGTTATGTCGAACAGCTGCTGTCACATGGACAGACCTGTCTGTCAGCCGAGTCCATAATGATGATTGCCCCGCCGCCCTTCTTTAATCTGGCTGGCAAGGCAGTTTTCCTTTGTCTGGTGGCCGTGGCGAAAGATGTTATCTGGTGGATGGGGCTGAAACGAAAGGGGACAGATGCATTCCTCTTTGGTAAAGCCTCCATCGACGTTTTCAAGTTTCACTTGTAAAGCAAAGTGAGGTTGGAGAGGGAGGTCTTCGAGTGAATTTATCAACGGGTGGATGAAAGTTGCAAAAATGGCAAGGGTGTAGACCTGTGAGTCGAAAGCAAGAAGTTGGAGTGGGCTCTCGTCTTTGGTATTCAGGGTGATCTTGGATGGTCGGATTCTTTGATTATCCCTTGAGGTCCTCCTGTATCAGGGGGATCCCATCACAAACATTTTTTTCTAGTGTCATATACTATGTATACTTCCTTTCTTCTAATGTATACCGTGTATACGGTTTATTTTATCATTCCATTATATGTAAACTCTCACACTTTATGTCTGTCTTTGTATCGTCCCCCTCATCCTTCGCCCATGAAATCATTGTTGTTATTGTTACTATGATTATTATTATTATTATTATTATTATTATTATTATTATTATTATTATCATTATTATTATTATTATTATTATTAAGGCGGTAAAAATGCTTAGTGGTATTTCGTTTGTCGCTACGTTCTGATTTAAACTTCCACCGAGGTCGACTTTGCCTTTCATCCTTTCGGGGTCGATAAATTAAGTACCAGTTACGCACTGGGGTCGATATAATCGACTTAATCAGTTTGTCTGTCCTTGTTTGTCCTCTCTGTGTTTAGCCCCTAGTGGGTAGTAAAGAAATAGGTATTTCGTTTGTCGCTACGTTCTGAGTTAAACTTCCACGGAGGTCGACTTTGCCTTTCATCCTTTCAGGGTCAAATAATTAAGTACCACTGAAAAACTGGGGTCGATGTAATCGACTATCCCCCTCCCACAAATTTCAGGCCTTGTGCCTAAAGTAGAAAGGATTATTATTTGTTGTTGTTAACTCAGGTTTTGTTGGAACTCCTGGAGTCTTGCATACTTTGCTGGCTTGCTGCTTGAGCCTAGGTTACCATGCTATCTGTTTTATTCAAATATCCAATACTTTACCGATTATTCTGGCCGTGCCAAGGAGACAAACCTTTCGTAACAGTTCTTCTGGCCACTCTATTCCGATTTCTCCTAATATTCCTCTTGATGCCCTCTGATACTTTCCCTAAGGACCCAACAATGTCTTCACCTTCATTTGTTATACTCTGGCACCTGATCTGTTTGGATCTTACAGGTCTCCGACTTCGCCACTTTCAGTGGTTTCTGCTCATATCACGTCTTGTTTCTCTCTAGAGCCCACTTTTCGCAGTTTCCAATGAAGCATTTTTGCTACCTCATCGTGTCGCCACAACTTGTAATGGTTTTGGGGAACTCTAAGACATTCCTTCACGATACGGGCAGTTATTTCATCCACTCTACTACATATGCGGCACAGTGAAGACACTTACTCATTCCTCAGGTTGACCAACCAATTTGTGGCCAAAGCGTGGTCTTGCGCTGCCATAATAGTGCTCTCAGTCTCTCTTCAGTGTTCGTTTCTTCAACCAGTCCCACCTATGTTTTCCAGCAACTTCTTTTGCAACTACATGGAATTGATTGTGTAGTTCTTTGTTGTGTAACGCTTCTTCATGTCCTTTTTGTATTTCTTACTTTGTTTTGCTCCATTTCTCTGTTTTCAGTACTCCATCATTCCTAACTGACACAATCAAGGTTTCCTTATTTTGGAATAGGTATCTCAGTAAGCTCCCGAGTTCGATACATACGCAGTCTTCCACACTTATCAGTCCCCTTCCACCATTTGCTCGGTTCATACATAGGTGATCACTGTCTGCCCGTGGATGATGGGCTCCTTGCATCGTAAGAAGCTTTCTTGCCTTCCTGTCCAACTCCTTTATCCCCTTCTCTATCCAGTTCAGAATTCCAGCGCCATACCGAACTGATGCGCCTAAGCGCGAGTTTATTACCGTAATTATGTTTCTGGCATTCGGCTTTGAAACCAATATTTTTCTCACTCACCTCGGGGACTTTTTCTTTGTCTTTTCTTTCATATCGCTGTGTTTAATTCCATCTGTCTCATATATTCCCAGATATATATATCCAGATTCAAATTCAACTGCCTTCATTACTTCACTACATGGCATACATATGCCTTCTGTCCTGACAAGCATTCCTCGTCTCATCACCACTGTCGCACATTTGGAGAATCCAAACTCCATAATCTCATTCGAAAATCTGCATAGACTGGACTAGGCTGTCCAGTTTTACCTCAATTTTTCTGAACAACCTCAAGTTATCCACGAATAGCAGGTAGTTCAGTTTTCCCTTGCCGCTTCCCAAATCATACCCCAACTTTGTCTTGTGCAGAATTTCACTCAAGGGGATCATTCCCAGCACAAAAATCTGGGGATACACTGTTCTCCTGAAAGATTCCTCTCTTGATTTCCTGCTGTCAATTCAGTTCTCCAATATTTCATACTGTTCCATATAAGGCTTCTCATATTTTCTGTTAATCCATACATTTCCATGGTTCATGTCATCTTCCAAGAGTGTGGTATTATATCGTATGCTTTACGATAATCAGTCCATGCCATGTTCAGGTTTGTGTGACCTTGCTTGCAGTTTCTGATAATTAGATTATCAATTAACAGCTGATCTTTCGTTCCCCCGCTCCTCTTTCTGCACCTTTTCTATTCGATAGGTAGTGCAGCCCACGTTTTTCTAAGTATCTACAAATTCACCGGCCAAAGTACCGGACTTCCACATTAGCAGAAGACACGTTATTGGTCGAAAGTTGAATACAATATTACCCTTTCAGGATCCTTGGCAGATCTGGGTACTGCGCCTTCCTGCAAGCACTCATCGAGATGTTGCGCTATCTTTTCATGGAGCCCTCTCAGCTTCTTCATCCAATAACTTTGACCCCATCTGGTCCTGGCCTCTTTCAATATGAGTTTTTCTTCAGCTGTTTTTTTTTTTTTTATCATTCCTCTAGTTATTTTTATGATACCTTGGCCTTCTATATTTCTTTACTTATCTTGAATTTCATGCAGCCACTCCACTTCATCATTATGCATTACAAGTTGGTTCTGGATCCCTCCCCAGAATGCCCTGCTTTTGTCTGCATTTGATATCAATGTTACATGTGATTGCCCATCTAGTTCCTGAATCATTTTTTTTTTTTCTGATTGCCTTCAAACAATCTGTTCTGTCTGAACTGGTTTGTTCAACTGTCATACCTTTCCAGTTTTGCCTTGATTGCTACTACTCTTTGTTTCAATTCTTCCAACGTCATATCATACCCTTTATCTCTTATTCCACATGTCCCTTTTAGTGTTATTCTTATGTTTTCGTTCTGCAATTCCCCTCTTTTCGGTTTATCAATTTGTCCTAAATATCTTTTTAACTTTGTTTTTCATAAGTTCTCACAAAACGCCAGTAAGGCTCTTTACGTTCTGTTTGTTCTCTCTCTCTCTCTCTCTCTCTCTCTCTCTCTCTCTCTCTCTCTCTCTCTCTCTCTCTCTCTCTCTCTCTCTCTCTCTCTTCGTTTCTAACTCTAGCTGCAGCAACCACAGTCGCAGCCTAAATAGTCTCGTTGATTTCAATTATATTTGCCGTCTGGATTAGTCCAAGGACAGAATCTATCCTTTCGGTTTCAGCTCCTAGTTTCCGCCGATCAAAAACTAGGAGTGGTGAGGTGATCCTGGTCTTCTCTAATATATCGGCACATCATCCTCGCTATGTCTTATTAATGATCATCGCTTCTTGTGATATAGCTCTAACCATTACTTCTGCTTCATTTGCTGACTGCATTTACATTTACATCCTGCCCTACCTCTTCACTGCCACCATTCATTTCTCTGTCCTCGTTAGGTACGTTAGCTGCTGGTGAAATGTTAACACTGTTTTCTATTTTCCTTTTTATTTCTTCCATTTCCATGTTTGTTAACATCATCATCATCATCATCCTTATTATTATTACTTTTGTGGATCTAAACAGTCATACTGTCATAGTTTTATACAAATGTAGTTTTTATGGGGCGAGTGCACTGGCACCGGCATGCGATGCATATGAAACTCGACAGTTGAGCAAAGACGGGTTTACTGCTCTAAGAACATGACGCCTATGAAGGAGAAAGACCTTGAAGGTTTGGCATGGAATGCCGAACATTACGTAGAAGGTGACAAAGGGATTGCAATAAGAGGTGAAATTCTCTGCTGGAAAATACCTGATACATATACATACGAGGGGTGCGGAAAAGTTCCTGGTTTTGGGTAGAAAAAATACAAGTGGATAAGTTAGTCATGCTTTTATTCGGGATATTTCCCTCTCAGACTCACATGCTTATTGCAGCGGTCCTTCGGATTTTGTAAACCCTGTAAAAGAACTCGGAAGGTTTGGCCTCAAACAAGTCTTTCGCGATACCCTTAAAACCAGGAACTTTCAGCATCCCCTCATATGTGCATACATACATGCATACATACATACATACATACATAATGGAGAGAAGAGTGGTTCGGTGGGAGCGGGTGCCAAGTTGTATCGACCTTTGCTTTTCCGTATATAACATCGATGGCGTGAAGAGAGGAGGCTGGTATGCATGGTCGACTGTTGGTGAAAAAGAGCACACCTATGCTGAACTATTGAGAAATCTACAGTTACTCTATCTAGATTACAAGTTCATGTTTATACCTGTAATTATTGGGGCCCTGGGATATGTAACACACTGCCTAAATACCAATCTTGAGAAATTAGGCTTCTCAAAACCAGAAAGCTAATTTGAAGAATACAGATCCAATCCATCACTGGAACTGTAAAAATCTGTAAAACTTTCCAGAAGTTTATCATTTAAATATATATGAGCATGTCTCGATATGCAACTATATGCATGAAAATACATACATAAAAATACATACATAAAACATGCAAATCTGCACATACATACATACATGCATACATACATACATACATACATACATACATACATACATACATACAAAAATAACCTGTTGTTGATGTTGAATTTGCAATGAAGGAGCCTTGAAACTAGGTTAGAAACCAGTTCTTTTTCTATTGGCAAGAAATCTTGAAATAAATTGAATAATGACATACATACATACATACATACATACATAAATACATACATACATACATACATACATACATACATACATACATACATACATACATACATACATACATACAAATACATACATACATACATACATACATACATACATACATACATACATACATACATACATACAAATCATCATTCTGGGCTCTCCTGTCACAGACGAAAGATAAAGATTCTGCCATTTCTTGCTGAACAGTTTACACAGATTTGTTGACAGAGATCAAATGTTTGTGTTGTTCCTTAGCTAACTCCATCAAATTGACATTGCCTGTACAGGTGCGCGGTATGAAGATACATTCCTCTTTCCTTTTGCACAAGTCTCTGAAACACGTAAACGATCATGGGTACTACCTTATATATGTATGTGTGTGAGAGAGAGTGAGAAAGAGAAGGAAGAGAGAGAGAGGGGGAGATAAAGAGAAAGAGAGATGAAGAGAGAGAGGGGAGAGGTGAATGGCCAACTGGTCAGGGTGTTGAACTTACTATCGCGAGATCGTAGATTCAATTCTTGGACCGAGTTGTGCGATGTGTTCTCTTGCAAAACATTTCATCTCATGTTGTTCTGCAATCACTTCGACACACTTGACGCGTGGTACACCGTGCATCTGCTCAGGCAGCGTTGATTTAATGGAATGAGTGAACGAATGTACACCACAAACATTTGATCATTATACCGTTATAAACAAATGATTTGTACTGGTCGTTCAGTTAAAAATGAACTCTTATACGTCATCTTCGATAGGAGATTTCTTTACATAGATACATACATACATACATACATACATACACACACAAACACACACACACACACACACACATACACACACACACGCATATATTATTTATTAAAGCTGAAAAATGATCACGGTTCTCTTTGGACCAATGTGAAATTAGAGTGAAAGGTAAGGAATCAGTGGAATGCAATTGAAGAAGCAAAACAAGAGGAAAAAAATAGTACTTGAACACCAAAGGTAAAATAGTATACTATTTAATAAAGCCGGAAAACATCTATTCAAACTGTTGCTCAAAGTTTCATGTAACCGTTCGTCCAACAGTTGTGATGTTACTGACAGAAAAATTGTATGGGTACATATAACATATCATAGGATCTTGTTCTGTCTGACTGCCAATTTTCAGTCTTTTCAATTTCTGTTCGAATTGATTTCATATCCGGTGTTATATGCTAATCAATGCCTTGAAATTCATTTTCGCCATAAATCAATCAATAAAAAGTTAATAGCTTTTAAAGTTTGCAAATTTTGGATAATATCAGCCAATCGTAAGCCACAAACGCATACACGCCTGTTTCCATAGAAACAAGCCAAGCACGAGAACTCTTTTGTCTGCGAGAAAGCACGCGTTGACAAATTAATTCTATTCATTGAGGTGGTGGTAAGATGTGCTAAAAATAACAGCTAAATAGGCCTTAAATCATACACCCTATTTTCTTGCGCAATCGTATGAATTCCAGCGTGTAGAATACAGATTTGCAAAAATTGTCTGAAAATTCCAAAAAATAAAGAAGTTATGAATGATTATATGGGGTGCGTAAAGTAGAATTCCGCCAGTATTTCATTTGTTTACAGTTGATAGCACCTGTTGTCATGCACAAATCCCGTTTTCTGACAGGGTGAAAATTATCAAATTTTAAACCTCTATACCTTTTTCAAAAAAAGTCTTTTGGAAAAAGTGAAATATCTCTTGGAAAACTACATTATTAATATTTAAAAGTTCTTAAAAGTCATTTTCTTTTATTTATAATAATAAATCAGCAGAAGCCAGAAGTGAGTGTATGATGGGAACAGTCTTTTTTTTTCCTGGATAATTTATTTTATTTTATGTTAACTTTGATAAATAATAAATTTCTAGTTCGGTAAATAGGTAAACTAAATTACTCAACTTAGAATTTTAAAATATTTAAAATATTTTGAAATAAGTAAAAGTCAGTAAAAATTAGTAAAAATCAGTTAAAATCTAACTTTTTATTATTTTTATAATTATAATGCAATTAATATATATTGATTATGCTATTATTCTTAAAACTGAGTTTCTAAATTAAGATTAAAAATTTAGAATAATACCATCTAATATTATACTATAAATTTTTATTAAGAAATTAAAATTTTTGAAATTAGAAGTTAATTAAATATTAGCTATTTATTTATTTATATACAAATGTAATATATGATTTGAAATAAGAATTGAAGGTATTAATTTTGATAATTTGGAATAAGAATTGTAGGTATTAATTTTGATAATTTTAATATTTTGTCCTATATGTATCTATTGTGGATAATGTCATTCAATGATGATTAAGTTGCTTGAGGGTGATTCTGTCTCTTAAACCTATCTATCTATCTATCTATCTATCTATCTATCTATCTATCTATCTATCTATCTATCTATCTCTCTATCTCTCTCTCTCTCTCTCTCTCTCTATATATATATATATATATATATATATATATGTATTATATATATGTATATATATTATATATATATATATGTATGTATGTATGTATGTATGTATGTATGTATGTATGTATGTATGTATGTATGTATGTATGTATGTATGTGTGCGTGTGTGTGAAGGCGCATGGCTCAGTGGTTAGAGCGTCGAGCTTACGATCGTCAGGTTGTGAGTTCGAATCCCGGACCGGGCTGCGTGTTGTGTTCTTGAGCAAGACACTTTATTTCACGTTGCTCCAGTGCACTCAGCTATAGAAATGAGTTGCGACGACACAGGTGCCAAGCTGCATCGGCTGTTGCCTTTCCCTTGGATAGCACTGGTGGCGTGGAGAGAGGAGGCCGGTATGTATGGCCGACAGCTGATCTTCCATAAATAACCTTGCCCGGACTTGTGCCTGGGAGGGTAACTTTCTAGGTGCAATCCCATGGGCAGTCATGACCGAAGGGGGTCTCAGCATATATGTATATAATACAGTAATTCATTTTAGCACCACTAAATTGAACTTCTCTCCCCTGTGGACTCGGAAATAACTTCCCTAATATTAATATATATATATATATCACCCTGTAGCCATCTCATTGCCTCCCCAAATGCATTCCACTGCCCCCATACCTATCACTCCAGTTCCATTCCACTCCACATTGCTCCAAAGAGAGCTGTGGTCATTTCAAATTACCCAAGTATACTAACATTTACACCAGCAAATGAGGGGCTTTTATGCAGCTGGTTGATTTCCTAGAAATCGATGTCAGTTCTCCTTCAGGTCACATTGGGTGTTGTTGCCTGCAATAGTTGCTAGTGGTACTGTTGTGGTTGGTGTTCGTGTTGCAGTTAGTCTTATTGAAGATGTTGTTGGCAGTGCCTCTAGAGTGATGGTAGGCTGTTGTGGTGTTGTTGTTGGTGTTGTTACTTCTGTCATAGTTTGTATTGTTGTTGTTGACACCGTTGTAGTTGATGTTGTTTCTGTTTTCTAATTGATCTAATTGCTGTTGATGTTTTTTGCTATTGCTTATGTTTAGAACCAAATCTGCCCTGCACTAGCAAAACTGGTATCATGATGGTGGCAAAACTTTGTTCATATACAATTAAATACACACCTTCTTTATATTTGTGGTTAGTCTTAGCTCATAATCTTTCTGTCTTAGTTCATAATCTCATATTAATCTTCTTCCTCTAGGTCTTCCACTGAAGATTCAAGAGAGACATCTGGAGTACCGTTAGGTGATTGGTTCTGGTCGATAGGATTTGAAAATTTTCACATAGGCCTACCAACCAATTTACTCTCTTTACGTACAGCAACAGCAACTATTATTGCCCATCATGACTGTCCGTCTGATAGGGGTACTCCAGACACATGCATCATAACAATATATGCGTGACATGGTGATCTCATATCAAGATAAACAGTGCATGATTTTACAGGTGGGGTCCAGTTAGAATTTTCTTCGGGTCGAGTAACTCATCCCACTCAAATGGTCATTGAATAAGGTTTGTTTAGGGATGATGAACGAAACACCCATGTTTCCAGAGGTGAATTATTCAATCTTCAAAGAATTCTTCTCAACACATGGCTATGATGCTCCCCCATTACTTCTTCTCATGATCAGAGATGCACATATCATCAGTCACCAAAGGACATTCTCAATTGGTTATGGTCAAACAACTGACAAGCAAATCTGTGGTATGGAGCAGAATATTTGCTGTAGTCCATCTTTATTATTATTATTATTATTATTATTATTATTATTATTATTATTATTATTATTATTATCATTATTATTATTATTGAATGAGAGAGCAGTGCATGCCATCAAAGTGACACTGGAGTAAAATATACGAAGCCCAGTATACCCCTCATGACTACCCGTTTGATAAGGGTACACTGGGCAAATGCATCACAACCATATTGGCGCGACATGGTGATCTCATATCAAGATAAACAACACATGACCTTGCAGGTGGGCTCAGTTCAAATTTTCTTCGGGTCGAGTAGCCCATCCCGCTCAAAAAGGTCTCTGAGTAAGGGTTGTTTAAGGATGTTGAACGAAACACCCATGTTTCCAAAGGTGAATTATTCAAACCCCAAAGAATCCCTCTCAACACATGGCTTACTTCTGCTCGTGATCAGAGATGCACATATCGTCAGCCACTAAGGGACATGCTCAACTGGTTAAGGTCAAACAACTGACAAGCAAGTCTGTGGTATTGAGCAGAATATTTGCTGTAGCCCATCTTTTATACCAAGACAAAACGATCTACATGATAACACTTCCAATCAGTTAAGATCAGAAGCCACGGAGCCACAGCCTGGTACTGCATCAGGGCATATTATTATTATTATTATTATTATTATTATTATTATTATTATTATTATTATTATTATTTGGGATTGGTGGGCTGGCAGAATCGTAAGTACGCCGAACAAAATTTTTAGCAGCATTTCTTTCGACTTGACATTATGAGTTATCCTATGCTCGATAGATTAATTGCCAGTCAAGTACTGGAAGCAATGAAATCGATCGCCCCACCCCCACCCCACCGCCGCCTCAAACAGTTAAGCGAAATTCTGATGAAAAATTTCATACATCTAGTAGAGTTCGAGTAACATGTGCCCAGCGATGTCAGTCAAAGACTGAATTTTGGCTTTGCTGCCAAATTGTGCCTCTGCCACTCGGACCCACTGGATGGCCTTCGTCTACTTGTGCTTTAGCTTTAGCTCAGACAATGCATCCTTCATGCTCTACGCTGAAATATTGGCCAAAGATCAATCTCACCGCAAGCACATCGGTTGGGATGCCTTTCTTAAGGGCCTCTTTTAAGTTTCTATGTCAACCTCTAATGTATATTTTTCTCTTGCTATTTCTTTGCTAAACTTTATTGTTACTATTTTAACCGCCTTTTTTAGAGCGTACCACCATTTCTTGTTGACGAGTATGCCTCCTTAATTAATTCACTAATTCGGTTTCTATAAACCTTGTACGATAGGTCCCTGCCTACAAAAACTGTGTAGCTGATAATTTTAAATTATAGACAGCTTATGGTATCCCTATCTGTAGGTCCAGGGAGCATTCTATCTAGATACGATCTGGGTGACCCTTATTTCCATTATTTTTCCTTCCCCCATCATCACTATTAGCTCCAACCACCTTTCTATGTCTTCCATTATCTCTCTCTTCTTTCAAAATCCATTTTAATACCTCACATATCTGCTGTCTTTCTCAGTACCCTCTCATAACTGCCATCATACTACACCCACTATAGCTACCTTTATATACACCTACATTTCCCTCTTCCCCACTCCTACGCCTTACACATCATCCCCCTACCTTCTGACATATCCTTCCTGAGTCACTTTTATCCCTCCCACTTTACATCACTCCTTACTGATATTTCCCATCAACTGCACCTCCAACCTTATTAATCACTCAGTATATTCAGCTTTTCTCCTATCACTATCTCTGTATTACTCTCCCCAGATACTTTTATGAAAGTAAACATCTTTTCCTCTCCTCTGACTCACAGTCTGCATCCTCTCTTATGTTCGCCTTCTTGTACATTGATATTTTGCTATGACGTTCATCACTATCAACTATATATCCTCCTAACTACTCCTCACTATATAATATGTGGTAGATTCGTATCTCCTCCATAGCAAGATGCCTAGGCTTGTCTCTCCATTATACTTTAGCCTTTCAACACATGGGATAAAGCCATCCCCGCTCTTACCACACACCACCTTAGTAACGGGATCTTTTTCCTGTTCTTCTTCTTCTGTGTTTGCGAGTTACATGACAACCTTACTAGTACTGGTGGCACGAGAAAAAAAATGCATCCAACAGACACATTTAAGTGGCTGGCGTTATCATGTAGTTCGGTGCACCTCTGCGACTTACCATTGATCGTTATATGAATATTCCTGAAGTATATGGAAATAACTACAAACTACACACACACACTCACACGTATATATCTATGAGTATATGTAAGTATATATACCATCATTCAGTTTTATTTCGAGATTTCTTGCTAATAGAGAAAGAGCTGGTTTCTAACCTAGATTCAAGGCTACTTCATTGGAATTTCGACATCAACAAGGTATGTTTTCATGTGTGTGTGTGTGTGCTTCAGCTTTGTATTAACATCCGCTGGTCAGCTGATTTTCACTATTGTACATAAGTTTCTCTTCTCCATCCCAAATCACTATGTCAGGAGTATTATGTTTATATTTTATTGTGGTTTTCGCAGGGACATTCCACCAATACTCCTCATTATGAATGGTTATGGCTTCTACCATACTGTTGGTTCTTATTTCTTTGGCCTCTGCGTTACCCTTCTGACGGATCTCATTACACAATGTTTTAGCTACAATGTACCGCGAGGACATTTTCGGACAACTGTTTATGAAGCTGGTGATATCTTCGGTGTTAACTCCACAAAATCTGCATCGTTTATCTCATTTTGACGTTTTTCCTGCATCTCAGTCAATTTTGTGCATCAGGTATTTCGTTGCAATTTCCTGTTCCTGGATTGCAAACATATCCTTCAAAGTGGGAGGTAGTAATCCGGTTGTTGGTCCATGATACACTGCTATGATGATCAATGTTACTATCCATCCGGGAGCTTTCTGCAAACATATCCATGCATGGTCTTCTGATGATATACGCTAATTCTTTCGCCAATCTGATGAAAGGATATATGTTGCAGCAGAGTCATGCGACTTCTTTGAGCGTGTATTCAAGGTTATCAGAAAAGGAATCTTGCTCGAGGAGTTGCTTTTCAAGTTTCATGGTGTTATCTGCCTCGTGTATGCAAACTTCTTTAAGGGATACACTTTGACACTTTGTTGCCGAAAAAAGCAGTCTGGATTGACGTTAAGCCTTTGCCTCTTTGTTTTCCTTTTTAAGTACAGGAAATCTACTTCCCTGTTGATGTGAAAATTATGTATGCTGGTCAGTATCTTCCGGGTTTTCACATCAGTGGCTCGGATCTCATCAAGCGTCCAATCAAGTAACCCAAATTTTGGTATGTGTACTGGTAATGCAAACGCATTGTGGGACACTGTTCTATTGAATGTGGAGAGTTTCTAGGTCTATATTTTCTTTATCCATCCATAATATTCTATAATGACACTGGCCTTGTCACAGGTACCATCATAAGATATGTTTCCATCTACCCCTAGGTACCTGTAACATTCCTCATCAGATATAGGGGAAATAGTTAAGTCATTGATGGAGATGCAACTAGTCTGGTTGGCAGATTTCCCTTTTCAAAACTATATAGCAACATTTATCCCGATCGAACTCCAACCCTATATCCTTTGAGAATGTTGTAACTATGTCAAGGCTCTTTTGTCATCTTATGCATACACAGTTTCAAGTCATCCACAAAGAAACAGTATGAACAGCATCACATGGAGGTTGTCCTTTTGGAATACATTTCTGCGATACTGTATTTTATTAGCTTTAATACAATCACTCTTTGTATTTTACTTCAAGATGGTGACCTACAATGAAATTAAGTCAGCTATGGCTTCGACTATGCTCTCTGGAACTTTAGCAAATCGACGTGCTTCTAGCATCCATGGACGACGGAGTGAAAGGCCACTTTAAATGTAGGTTCCTAATTCCTCCTTACAAAACCTAGTTGCTGTCAATTCTTTTGCCCACAACAACGATACACTTTAGTTGCCATGACAACAGTTTGGACTTCTGCTGCGAGGGCATTGGCTTGGAATTCATTAGCTAAAAATACGTAAATTTAAATGGTTCTGATTTTCCAAAATAATAACTGCGATATTCATCACCAACATGCAAAACTATATCGAAAGTGCTTCTTTCGAAAATTTTCAGATTAAGATTTGTGGTTAGAAGAAAACGAAAAAGATCCGTTGAGTTTTGTTAGGCTTTTTTATAACAGTTAAATAAATCATGATTCACTTCTTAACTCTAAGATAAATGTGTTTTGTAGTAATGGTTTCTTCCTTAACTACAGTATAAAGAATCTGTGATACTGTTTTCATTCTGTCCCTCAATTATGATGTTGATGTCGTATCCAGCTACAGCATGGTAAAGACAAGTTTCAGTCGAAAATCACTACGATCTTGAATTAAAGGGTCCCTCAGATAATTCATCTGAATATTAACCAGTTATTTAACAGGGCTGATAGTTGTGGCTTCAAAGCCGGAGATAGTATTCATTCAAAAATCTTCACTGGTATTCAGCATAACAGAATTTTGTAAAGTAACTATTATAATATTAATTTGTAAATAAATATTTTAAGCCAGGAGTTTGCGAATAGACACACGGGTTTCCACAGAGCTGATGTCACAAATAGCCTCATCAAAAATTTTTACTCCGAGAAAACTGAGAGATTATTGTTAAAAATACTCCAATGGTTTGTCACATAAATGCAATATTTTCATTATCAGAACTACTTGACCAAATAACAAAACATGAACAATATGATTACACAAACAACTTTTAAATTTGCTAACACACGTCCTTTATCTTTGAGTGACATTTCAGTTAACATCTTTCGTACGTTTTGAGACCCAACATCACACAAAAGTTAAAAGTAGAACTTTCACAGCTATTTGCTAAATTAACTCCTCTTTAATTCGACTATCTTTCGAGGACGCTTGGATGCCCAAAATAGTGGAGGGTAATCGGTAATACTTGAACATCGAAAACTTCTCGCACTCAAAATGACTCAAACAGAAAAATCGGCGATAGAAAAAAAAAACTCTGCATTTGAATTATTCTATGGAAAAAAATTTGTGCACAGTATGTGGCAGTAATTGAGATGAGTGAGTCTCAATACTCATTCAGGATTTGAGAAAGTTTCGTTGTTCGGTGTACTTGAATGCATGGCATTCAATCATTGTATAAGATAGCTGTGCGTACGATGTCGTCAGTTTTTGTGGTGCTTCGGTCAGGGTCACCGGTTTTTGTTCGAAGGTTTAGGGTCTCCCTTGGTTTTACTAAGAGTGCTGTAAGCACAAACACAAATTACATACACATTCCCATCTCTACACATATACACGCTCTTGTTTATACAAGCCACTCACAAACGAAACAAACATCGATCACACACTATTTTAATTACTTAAATTGAATTGATAATAATAGTATTGATGTTGACAATGATGATGAAGATTATTCGGTAACTTTTTGTATTAACACCAGCACGATTTTCATTAAGAAAAAACACACTCGGATTTTTTTGCTGCAAATCCCTTATTTTAGTTCGGAAGAGGAGGCGAAGGGCCCCTCTCCCCATCCCGGAATCACTGGAATTTTTTTTTCTCGTTGAATGAATTCATGTGACCTCCTAATATGCTACAAAACCCTTTTGGGGGTCTGAAAAACGGAGTGGGGTGAGGTGGAAGCCTCGGAAATTTCACTCACCCCATTGATCTTTTCACCCGCACGATTTCCACTAAGGAAAATAAAAATAAAAATAAAATCGCACCCAAACTAATTTTTGTGTGTGTACGCGGGGAAGAAAGATGGGGTCTTTTCCTTTCGAACGGCAGTTTGTAACATAATTTCTAGGTAACTAAAAAATTTTAAACTTCGTATACTAGTAGAATGTGTTTATAAAACATCATTTTCTCTTGGCTTTATTGAGAAAATTCTATAGGTTGTAACATATTTCGTCTTTAATTTCTTGCATTTCAGCAATTTTAACCAATCACTGGCGTCCATTTAGGTAAACAACATCCTGTGCATAATGAATATGTCCCTCGTTTAAGAAACAGATTGGGTTTATTTACATTTGTGAAGAAAAAAGATACCCTTCCCCCACCCCTAACCCTAACCCTAACTTTTTTTTTTCTTTTGGCTTTCTTGAGAAAATTGTAATTTGTAAGTTTAACGTAGTTTAATTTTTCGAATTTTAACCAATCAATGGCCTCTATTGAGCTAAAATCATTTGCTGCGTCTAAAACTGAGACAACATCCTGTCACTGTTATGTTTACGTACGGAAAGCGTGTGTATAAAATTATAGAATTATTTTGTTTGTTAATTGTTTAAATTATTTTCCATTGCTTTCGTTTTAGCCTTTTGTTTTTTTTCTTAAGAAATGGAAAATAGTTTAAACGATACACGTGTATCTCAAAACAAAAACAAAACAAATAATTTTAGACACACGCGTAACAATTAAATTAATTTAACAATTAAAAAAATACGAAAGGCTAAAATTTAGGGTTAGAGTTAGGGTTAGTGTTAGGGTTAGGGTTATTGGTTAAAATTCGAAAAATTAAACTACGTTAAACTTACAAATTACAATTTTCTCAAGAAAGCCAAGAGAAAAAAATGTTTTATACGAAGTTTAAGTGTTTAGTTAACTAGAAATTGTGTTAAAAACTGCCGTTCAAAAGGAAAATATCCATATTCTGATGATAAAATATAGTATCTTTCAAAAATATCCTAAATTTATAGACTACATCATGTGTGTTTAGAAAAAAAAAACATTTTACAGAATTAAATTTTCCAGAATATGAATTACATGATTCGTTATTAAATATAGCCTCCCTCGCCCCCTCCACACACACATTTTTCAAACCAAAATAAGGGATTTGCAGCATATTAGGAAGTCAGGGTACTTGATTTCACACAAAACATTCGAGTTTTTTTTTTTTTTCTTTTTTCAGTGAAAATCCTGCGGGTGTTAATATAAAAATTTACCGATTATTCTCCGTAGCTGCTCTCGATCTTTTGCAAAAGCCGCAATCGCTAGCTTAAATCCCAAGGCAAGAGCTGCAAGCACAGCGGTTGGAGTGAAAGTAAGAAACAGTTTAAATAAGAACTGATGTGACGCTTGCGAATGTCGGTGCTTATACATTGCTTTTCTATCCAATAATTTTTGTAAGTTTTATTCTTTTTCCTTCCTCCTCTTTTTTTTTTGTTTCATTTTTTAACTTTTGTAATTTTCTTTTCCTTTTTGTACCTTTGTGTTTACTTATTTCTTTACTTTTTCTGCTGTTTAATTTTGGTACACCTCAAATTCTTCAGCTTCATTTTTCCTCTTCGGTATTTTAATGATCCCACTTTTCTGTTATCGCACTTCTGTTACACGATCCTGGCTGGACTTTGCATTGGCGGGCTGTTGAAGGGGTGGAAACAAAGTAAAATAAATAAATTAATTACAAAGTTTTGAGCCTGCGACGAGTAACCAGGAGACCAGCATGGTTAAACGATTTCGTCATACCCTACCAGCCCTCGTCCTCTCGCTCCCCACTTCCTCTATCACATTATAGGGGAGTTAACTCGTATCCCTCTGTGTCTCCCTAACCCAGGGGTGGGCAAACTACGGCCCGCGGGCCGCATGCGGCCCGCCATAGGTTTTCATGCGGCCCGCCGAGAGCTTTTATGAATCCCAACTTCTATGCAGATACTTCGTAACTGTACGGTAATTCACAATATTTTCACTTGATTTTTATAAATGAGGCCCGCCAAGGTTCCAAAGACGCACTGTGCGGCCCGCGATCAAAAAAGTTTGCCCACCCCTGCCCTAACCCCTCCCATCGTCAGATTCGGTCAGTATTAGTTCTGCTCATCCCTTTACTCACCCAACACCCGTAATAACCAGCCTGCTACCATCGCCTCCTGGCCACCAACCGAAACCTACCGCCAGTATTAATGCTCTTCATCCAGCTCCCCTCTCTACCTCCATCACTAACCTTCCCCCACCTCCCCTTATTCACCCCACCACTCCCGTTACAGCCAGCCTGCCTGCATCATCTCTTCCACCCCACCTGAGTCCCACCACCAGAGTTAATGTTGTTCACATAGCTATTCCCTCTACCTCCAACGCCATTCTTCCCCCTACCACTACCCCACCTCGTCTGAATTCTGATTCTAATGCTGACCCCACTGATACTGCCAGTTCACCTTCAAGTTGTGTTCTCTGCACCCGCACATTTCGCTATTTGAAGACCATTAAATGCCACATGTGTTGTCTAAGTTACTAAAGGAGCTGCGTCGGCATTATTAAGGTTCAAGCAGAAAGTTTTTCAAACTAGACATGCAACCGATGTCACTTCAGCTCTGACATCCTTAGTAGGACAGAACCTTGCTCTGAAGTCAAGATCCCTATTGAAAATTTTGCCCTCCAGGATTTGTTCAAGGTGAAGCTCATCAATCGGATCCCTAAGGGTACTCGGGCTTGTTTCGCCCGTGTTCTCTCGAAAATGCTGAAGAACGTCTGCCTATCCAACAACATCTCGGATTGGTAGAAACTGTTCTTGTTCCCTTTGGTCTCCCTCCATGTAACAAATGGAAATAGTGGAGCCATCACTTCTTCCTTGAAACGGTAGTTCGAGCTGTTCGAATTTATTCCAACCACTGTTCATCTCAGGTCGCTGATCACCTCAACCCCGAATAATGGTCGACCACCTTACTTAAAGAAAGTTGTTAATGCCAAATTCAGCGAATTTGATATAAAAAGGTCTGTTCTTCTTTCCTCCCTGTCTTCCTTAGTCCTTTGTACCACAGAATCCTTCAACCAACTGAAGGAGAAACATCTTCCGGCCCCTTCAGATGATCACACTGGCCCAACCCACCAAGTTTTCTACAACTCATCTTCACCCCTGACAAGGTAGGAAGGGCAATAGTCTCTTTTCCAGCGGGCTCTAGCGCTGATATCGATGGCTGACGACCTCAGCATCTAAAGGATGGTATCTCCCTATCAGCTGGTGATACTGGCTCAAATCTTTGAACAACCCAACACAGTTCATAAACTTATTTTCGTCCGAGAGTGTCCTTGCCTACATTCATCCTCTGTTCTTTGAGGTCAAATTATTTGATCTCACCAAGCCCAACGGTGACCTCCACCTAATAACAGCTGGTTGTATTTTGCAACGGCTCACAGTAAAAGTGTGTCTGTCCGAGGAATTTTTCCCTATTCAGCAAGGAATGGGTACTAAATTAGATTGTGAGGCTGCTGCTCATGTCACCAGGGCTTTCACCAACTTGCCCTCTGAGTCTCCAAAGGTCATCCTCAACTAGACTTTAAGACTGCTTTTAACTCCATCAGTCGAGACGTCATCCTCCGCACAGTAAGGGAGAATTCCCCTCCACTTTATCACTTTGGCAAGCCTATCGGTAGCCTTCCTACCTCTAATTTGGTGATCACCTCATCCCATCTACTTTTGGAGTCCAACAAGGTGACCCACTTAGTCCTGCTCTATTCGCATTTGGGTATTGATGATATTACCAAAATGGGAGCCGACCTAGACCTAAATATCTGGTACCTCGATGATGCTTGTTTGGGAGGCTCTGCTGACAAGCGCTTGCGAGGACGATGATCGACAAACATGGTCGTAGAGGTCTAAGTTTTAAAAGCTTTAAATGCGAGCGCTGGCTCCTCAACCACCAAGCTTCGCATGAGCAGGCTACTAAACGATTTGTTGACTCCCACCCCTCAATTGCGATTCCTCCTTCATCAGCGCGGTGCTCCCTTGGAGCCCCAATTATTGACCTAGCTTTCGACAAATCCAAAATGGTAACCTCGAACAACTTTTATAAAACCTTGGGGTAGTTGAGCCCCACCAAGGTTTTTTTATATTTAGGAATTACTTGTCAATTCCTAAGCTATTGTATTTTCTGAGAGTTAGTCCCTATTACAGATTCTTGTAGTCTCTCCAATACTTTAACGACCTAATCTTCAGGAAACTTGAATGCTTGGTCAATGTTAAACACTCCTCAGACTCTCGCGACCAAGCTGCTTTGTCCAAATGGTTTGGTGGTCTAGTTCTGCGCAAGTGCTCGTCTCTATCTCTTCCCTGATTTTTTTTTCTTCCATCCACGCTTGCTCCCCTTTGGTAGGCAACATTCTCTCCTCTCCAACATGGAATAATTCGAACAGGGAGATGGATGAAGCTCTACCACTGTGGAAAGATCTGGGTTTGTCAGTTCCGGTTACAGTATAGGATAGACGAAAACAGAGAGTATAGCTCAGTCTGCATTCAGGTGCCAGTTTCGACTTTCTCCTTGATCAATCTGATCAGATTTTCAAGGTGTCACATACTTTCAACTAGTGCAATATTCTCTGGGGACTGGATTGATGCCCTGCCTGTAACCAACATTGGAGGTCTACTCAGTCTAGATGAACTCCGCATCTCCATCGCACTCAGAGCGGGAGCTGATGTCTGTAGGAGACTGAGATGCTGCAGTGATAGGCCCTTCAATTCCACGTCTTCATGGTCTGTATTGCCGTCTGTATTGTCGTTCGCTCGTCACATCGAGCTAAACCTAATCATTAAGTGGACCCTAGCTCAGATTGATATCCCTTCAGTTCTGGAGCAGTCGGGGTTATCCAGATGTGATAGAAAAAGACCAGATGGTCTTACCCTCTGCTCCTGGGTTAGAAGTAGGTGCCTCATTTGGGATGCTACAGTCTGTGACTTCTTTGTTCCCTCCCACATCCTGGATGCTGCAGTTAATGGGAGGGTCACTGCTTCCGTAGCCGAACGGGAAAAAACCCTGAAGTATCGGGACCTGACAGTGAACTATCTCTTCCAACCTGTGACGTTTCAGACGTTCGGAGGGACTGGACCACTAACCGCGAAGTTCTTGTCAATGTTGGCAACTCGCCTCACCGAGGTGTCAGGTGATGCCCCTGAAAGCGCTTGGCTTTCCCAACGCCTTAGCCCTGACATCACCCATGGTAAGGCTGCGAGCGTGCTGGCTTGCTTCAGTAGGTTCCGTTAAACCTTGTGGTGTGCGACCAGTTGCTGTGATAAAAAAAACTTCCCCACAGATGGTTTCAATACAGTTTTAATAGAAAGATATGGAAGAACTAGAAGAAAGTCATCCGGTAATTTTCTTTCTTGTAAATAAATGTTTATGTTAATTTAAGAATTTGCCTGCAAAATCTTATAAAATGACAACGTTCTAAAAGATGTACATGTTTATATGTTATATATAAAAATATACTTCATTAGTTCTGAAGTATTCATTTTATGTATGTATGTATGTATGTATGTATGTATGTATGTATGTATGTATGTATGTATGTATGTATGTATGTATGTATGAATGTGTAGGACCTCGTTTGGTCTGTCTACCTGAGATTCGAAATCGAATCTGGAGATTCTTCCTAGCCATACGACCTATTGTCCTGTCAAAAGGGAACGCTGATTAATGCGATTTCTGTTTGATCCATGACATTGCTATATCATAGAAAGTTTAGGTAAAGAAAATTTGACCTATACTAATTTAGCCATTGTTATAACGGTATATCCATTTTCCTAGCTAGTCTGCACACTTATAAATACTAGAACTTTGTAAGGAAAAATCAGAGCGATCGACACAGAGCAGGCCGACTGGCGTGAAATACCATCTTATCAGAACGTCATAGAAGGACAGCTTTGGAATTCCACCAGCGATACCCTTATTTTGTCCACCCCTCTATTACTCACTCACTTTCGTTTTGACAAAATCATTCTGTCTCTCTCTCCACTACTGCTTAAATGACGGGAACATGAAAGTCTCTTATTATCGACTTTCTAAACTTACATTCACTCTATCTTCCTCTGACCCCTATTTTAGCATCTAGTAGTTAGTAAACACGAAAACGGAAACATTCACACAAGAAAATAGACCTCTCGTTGCCTCGTATACTTTCCAACTGTTGGTTAATATATAATCTAATACCCCAGCCACAAAAACAACAACAAAAAAGACAGTCCATTAGATTTTTTTAAATTATAGAAAACGAATATGAAAACAAAAATTTGCGCAAACGTACGGAGTGGGGTGGGGAAAGGACTTTCGGAAAATTCACACGATCCGATTTTCCCTCATAACTTTCAAGAAAATGGATATATATTAATGAAATTTTATAGAAACACCTTTCAAATTGCACAGATTACGATTAATGTTTTCCGAAGGAGTGGTGAGAGGACTTCTGGAAAATTCACACGATCCGATTTTTTTCCGCATAACTTTCAGGAAAATGGATATATATTAATGAAATTTTATACAAATACATTTCAAACGGCATAGATTACAATTATAAAGAAATTTGTGGGGGAAATGTTTTCCAAAGGAGTGAGGAGAGGAGTTTCGGAAAAGCGTAGTTTTGGATCAAGAAGACCACATAAGTTGGAATTTCTCCGTTTTGTCGGGGATTTTTCCAATTGCTTTTCACCAAAGCTTTCGAAATGATGAGGAGCATCTTTTTATGAAAGAACGGTCTGGAAAATTTATGATTTTTTTTTTACTCTCACTTAATGATGATAACAATGGACCACACGCGTGCTCCATTAGTGGGATATAAACATCAACAACAAAAAATGGAAATTTAAATTTTTACCCCCACCTTAATTAAGCGAGCCGTGTGTGTGTAAGAAAAACATTTTCTAACAGAGAAGTATGCTATTTAAAATTAATTATCTTTTACATACCTATACCATTTTTTTTTTTAATCACTGTCGATAAATGCCAGAAGTGACTTCAGGCTCTCCGGTATTCTAAATTACAAACCGAAACAATCAGGGACGAGGGTTGGAAAAAAATCACAAATCTTCAATTGGGGTGGGGGGAGAAAAATGTTGAAAAATCATCGATACATGCGAGTGTGAGAAAAACGAGGAGGATGGCCTTGTAAATGTAACTGTGAAACTTGTTAAGGACATACTTATAACATATTTATCTATAGAAAAGTTTAAGAGTATTGGATATTATAAAGTGGCATTTCATAGTTGAATGAGTTTTGCTAATGTACTGAAATTTTGTTTTGGTCAAGAATGAAGATTTTTCTTTTCTTTACTTTTTTTTTTTTGGCTTGGAAACTTTGGTGTGGTTTAAGGAAATTTTCTTAAACTAATTAAAAATTTTTGAGTACTTCATTGAAGATCATATGTTTTTCTTTTTAATTATGACTTCTGAAGGACATTTGCTTGCATGTGTGTGTGGGGGGGTGTACATATGTGTGTGCATCTAGGTGTGAGCATTGTGGTTAAGGGTTTTATACTGTATATTGATACATATTTCAGTTAGTTAATTTACGTATGTGTGAGTGTGTGTGTGTGTGTATGTGTGTGTGTGTGTGTGTGTGTGTGTGGTGTGTGTGTGTGTGTGTGTGTGTGTGAAGTGAACTGTGTCTTTAATGTGGTTCAGCTGGTTCTGGTTTAATTCTTGTGGGTGAACTTTACATTTTATTATTTTTTTATGTTTTACATCTTATTTTTTATGTTTCATGACTCAAGGTTTAAAATAAACATAATTTCAATTAACCATTTACTCTACAACATATACTGAGCACGCCTCTCATTTGCTTGACACAATTCTGTGTTCACACACACACACACACACACATACGCATGCACGCATATACAGTAGTTTTTTGCGGATTTTTTGTTTGGCTGCCACTTATCAGTTTCTTTAATTTTTGTTCCAACTGATTTCATATTTGGCGTATCGATGTAGTTTCGTAAGGTAATCCTTTTTGCCATGAATCAATTAATAAAGTGTTAAGAATTTTAAAAGTTTGCAAATTTTGGATAATTTTAGCCAATCGAAAACTGCAGACAAGTAGGTGCCTGTTTCCATAGTAACAATCCATGCTGTTACCAGGCTTCTTACTCATGTAGTCATTTTTTGCTTATTAAATGGTGATCGTAAGATGTACTAAAAATAATAGCTAAATAGGCCTTAAATCACGCACTTTTTTTTTGCCTTATAGTATGAATTCCCTTGAGTAGAATACAAGGATCTTTCCTGTTTGGCGACCAATTCTTAATCTCCTCAATTTCTTTTCTAACTTATTTCATATTCGGTGTAATTATATAGTTTTATATGCTAATCAATGCTTTGAAATTCATTTTCGCCATAAACCAATCAATTAAAAGTTAACAGCTTTTAAAGTTTGCACATTTTGGGTAATATTAGCCAATCGTAAGCCACAAACACATACATGCCTGTTTCCATAATGAGGATGCTTTTGTCTGCGAGAAAGCACGTGTTGACAAATATATTCTATTCATTGAGGTGGTGGTAAGATGTGCTAAAAATAACAGCTAAATAGGCCTTTAATCACACACACTTTTTTTGCATAATCGTATGAATTCCAGTGTGTAGAACACAGATTTGCAAAATGTTTCTGAAAATTCCAAAAAATAAAGAAGTTATGAATGATTATATGGAGTGCGTAAAACAGAATTCCGCCAGTATTTCATTTGTTTACAGTTGACAATACGTGCTGTCACGCAGAAAATACAGCTTTCAAATCCTGTTTTCTGACTGGGTGAAAATTATCAAATTTTGAGCCTCTATAACTTTTTTTTAAAAACTTTCTGGAAAAAGTGAAATATTTCTTGAGATTCAGCTTAGAAAACTGCATTAATGTACCAAATTTTGAAATTTTCATGAAACTTTAAAATTTCTATAGGTGCAACCAAAGATCAACTTTGCATTATGACTTTTAACTTACTAACCCCCTAGGTAGGTATGTAGATGGAAAAGCAATGCATTTAGATGTACATAGAACATTTCAATATATTTAAAGAGAAACACACACAGCTATGTATATATATATATATATATATATATATATATAGATAGATAGATAGATAGATAGATAGATAGATAGATAGATAGATAGATAGATAGATAGATAGATAGATAGATGATGGATGGATGGATGGATGGATAGGTAGGTAGGTAGGTAGGTAGGTATATGGGTAGGTAGTAGGTAGGTGCATACATACACAGACACATGCATGCATACACACTTACATATGTACATACATACAATCATACATACATACATACATACATACATACATACATACATACATACATACATACATACATACATACATACATACATACATACATACATTCTACTATATGCAGAAAGAGAAAACCAGAGAGCTGGCTGAAACGTTAGTATGCCAGGCTATATGTTCTGAGTTTAAATTCCACCAAAGTTGACTTTGCCTTTCATCCTTTCGGGGTCAATAAAATAAGTATCTGCTAAACACTAGATCCAATGAAATTGATTTACCCCACTCCCCAGAAACTGCTGGCCTTGTGCCAAAATTTGAAACTAATATATATGGAGTGAAAATAAGTAGGCACCTATGAAATTGTACATTTAAGACAATTATAGCAAATCTGACATAGAATTTTAATTTATTACCATAAAATAATACTATGAGCACAACTCAGATGACTCCCATTACAACTAAATAAATGAATAAATAAAACAGAAAATATACAGAGATACATACATTGTTTTTCATATAATCCTTTCTCGTAGATACACTGGCAACTTTCCCAGTCATAGCTTCCATAAGGGCCACAGAATATGTAGTTACATCCAGTACAATCTTTGCCTGCATGTCGTTGGTCACATTGACAGTTTGGTTGTAACATATTAGGTGATGGGCAAATACACTCACAGGTAGCTTCATTGACAATTCCACCATTCAAACAAACAGTATTACATGATGAACATTCTGGACCTGTTTGCAAGTCAATAGAAAATTAAGTTAATGAGAAGAAATGTAGACACACCTTCCTAGTTCTAATATTTAGTTGAGAGTTAGGCCTTAATCTATCACCCAGTTTAATTGCACCACCTAGATCTAGATTATTTTTAACAGAGTTCATTTTATATTGTAAAGATTTAGAGCAGTTACAGATCTGAGGAAAAGTGATGAGTTGAGTAACCTCTTCCAACTGTGCCACTGTAACAGTGTATAATGATATCATTACATTGGTGCTGACAGAAGAGGTTACTCAAAAAAGAGCCACTGTCACCTTGTATTCAGGTTACAGTAGTACAGTGTTCTGCAACAGACATTATTAACTTGTATAGTGTTTCTATTACAGTCATACAGATGGAAATGGTTTACCAACAGATTCCCAAAGGACCTTGTATTGTATCGTTGTTAAATATTATAGATAGAAGTAGTTTCCCAACAGTGACCTACTGTAACATTGTATACTGTTGCTGTTACAGTGATGAAGATACATGTGGATCTCCAACAGAGGCAAACTGTCACCTAGTATAAAATCACTGTTACAATGATACAGATGGAAATGGTTACCCAACAGCACAAACTGTCACCTTCAACAGTGTTATAGTGAAAGTAGCACAGATGGATGTGAATCTCTAATAGGGACTTATCATCCTGTGTTGTGTTACTGCTCTAGTGGCATGAATGGAAGCAATTCCCTGACAAACAACTACAGTCAGCTTGTACAGAGCCACTGTTAGAGAGGTATGGCTGGAAATGGCTTCCTGATAGAGATGCATGTTGCCTTCAGTAGTCACAATTACAGAGATAGAACTGGAAATTATTGTGTAACAGACACCTACTATATAATGTTATTTTAGGACGGTACAGGTGCAATTAATTACCCAGTAGAGGCCACTGTCACCTTCTTTTGTTCTGTGGCAGATTCGTGTGGTTCCCTAACAGAGAACCACTGTTGCTAGGTCTAATTGGGACACATTGTTATCTTGTATAGTGTCGCTTATGCAGTGTTACAGATGGAAGTGTAGAGAGCCACTGCTACATTTTACAGCATCTATGTTATGATGGTACAAATAAAAGTGGTTAGTTAACTGAAACTCAGTGTTATTTTATGTAATGTTACAGTGGTACACATTGAAATGCTTACCCCACAGAGACTTGCTGTTGTGCATCAATCATCCACACCACTCCACTTGCCTCTCTACTTAATCTTTATGAGTAAATGTGTGTGTGTGAGAGAGAGTGTGTGTGTGTGTGTGCATAAATGCTGAAATAACTAGATATTTTCAGAGGGAGAAATATAATCAATGGATTGTCAGGTCTTTATTGACATTGCCAAGTGATGTTATAGAATAAAATCTGGAAAAAGCAAGGAATCCAGTGATTGTCTTTATCAGCTTTAATAGTATTTGATAAATTTATTTATCTCATAAAGTAATATAAGCTCTTTCATGAAATCTGCAGTTAAACATTATCATAAGTTATCTCTGTAGCCCCAGGAGATAAAATGGAAAAGGCGTTGTCCCAGAGGTTGGTAAGATGGATGCACTGAAACAGCCACTCTCATTCACAGGGCTGTTAAGAGTAGATTATAAAGATTTTTCTTTACACTTTGTCTAATAGTAAGAAAAGTTGCCTTTGACCAGAAGTACATAAATGATTTAGAATTTGAATTCTTTATGTGTTGGAATGTTGGTAGCGAATGAAGTGATAATGGGAATCAAGAGGTTATTGTAAACCCAACTGAAGTGCATCAATCTGGTAAAACATACATACATTCAATAATGATGATGGTGGTGGTGGTGGTGATGACAATAATAACAATGAAAACGATGGTGATGGTAGTGATGGTCATAATGATGATAGCAGTGGTGATAATAATGAAATCAGTGATGATGATAATGATGATGATGACGACGACGATAATGATGAATAGTACAGCTTAAATTTGAACCATTAAAAGTCATTTCCCACTAACCTCCTTTACCCTTTCTGCACAAACAAGAACATTCATAAAGTTCACCACCTCCATTACAGGAGAGTTCACAGTTCTCTAGAAATAGAAACCAGTTTTGTTCAGTTATAGAATAACAACATCAATTCATACATCGAAAATAGCAAGAGTAATTACATTCAGTTACAATATGGGAATTTAAACTTAAGATGGAACCATCATTACATGGTCATCTGCCTGCTAGAAAAAGCAGCCAAATCTCACTGAAATCATGCCCTGATATCTTAAAAGTTAACAGGACAGATTGGATAAGATAGTCCCAGAAATATTATACCTGATTAAAAATGATGGTCATAGCGAAATCTTTGATCATAGATCTGGTCAATGATAGACTAAACAACACCATCAATATAGCTGGAATATATTATGCTAGATATTCCAAGATAACTAACATAGACACCAATGATTAGCAGTACAGCTGAAAAAGTCAACCTCAGTATTTAATCATCACTTTATTTTATTAAGCCCGGAAAGATGAAAATGAAAGTTCATCCAGGCAGAATTTGAACCCAGTATGTAAAGAAATGTAAGTAAATATCTGCAGGGCATTTTGTCCACAGCTCTACCAATTCTGCCATCAATACTGATGATAATTAGTTGGAAGAACAATAAAATGTAACATCTGGAATGATGATAACAATGAATTACATTCAAATATTGTCTCCTACTGCAGTTTTACTGCCTACTTTAAGACACACTGGGAAAAAAATATTAGTGATTTTTTTCTTTCATACTTTCACGGTATTGTTTATGACAAGGAGAGAAATGTTAAAATAGTCATTAACAGTTGTTCATATTTTTCTGTGACTTTTATACCTCGCATAAGATTACACAAGACTGATGAGTTCTAATAAGATAGAAATAGTCCTCACCATCACTATTCTTGTTAAACATCAAACTCACACCCCATTACATATTAACATTTAATGCATTCACTTCTTCTGACATACCCACATTCAATATTTAATTAATTCAGACCCCACTACATATGCCACATCCTATATTTAATTAATTTGCATTTTAGAGTTGATATCCTTGCCTTTTTCATAAGGATTATCATCAAACTAAATATTTTTGTACTCACTGCAGATGTGATTTTTTGGCTCTTGACATCTTAGCCACAACTAACTGCAATAGTTACAGTTTGTCATCACTGACAAACATTCTTTAACCTCTCACTATCAAACTATGCCATCTCTTTTATTTAATGGTCTAAATGGTATCTTAAATTACATGATTTAAAGAATTTATCATGACCCCAGTCTTAAACCTGATATGATCATGACCAATGATTCAACTATGGTAAGTCTTAAATCTAGTAATGTAACTGTCATAATCGTGTTTCTGATCCAATTTTCACTGCAGTCCTGTACTTTCAGTCTTGCTAGAAAGTGTCATATATAGTCTCTAAGTGTAGAATAACAATGTGACTTATTAATTTGCAACACTTTCATCTCAGGGATAAATTCATCAACTATTCATTGACAGTTACTTGAATCTACTGAAGATGACTTAGAATCATTAGTAAAAATTACTTTAACAATGAAATTGCCAGTTTTGGCAGCTTCAGGAAAATGATCCTTCTATTAATGTGATAGGCCTATTCTTCCAAAATCAATATGTTTGGCTAGGAACTCTATCTGTAATAACTGCTGCTGAAAAGCGCACTGGACAACAGATTACATGACAAAGAAACCAACTTCTTTCAAACAGAAGGTTGTCATGATCAGATCCCCAAAATGATTCAACAGACAATAATTGTGCTTCACTTTTTCAGCTAGCCATGCTAGGGAACAAATAAAACTCACTAAAGTTAAGGTAAATGATCACACAACACACTCTACTGGATACTGAATCAGATAGGACCTTTATTTGTCTAACTCTGGCTACAGAATTTGGGCCTCCATTAACAATGTTAAGAAAGTGTATCTTTTCAACCAATAACAGGTAATTTAAGTCCCTGGAAGGTGTTTAGCCACACAAGAGTGGGATGGACACTATTATGAAGCAGAAGTATATGCCGTTGAGTCACTCATAACATCTATTGTATTAGGGATGGACGTTTTAAGATTGCACAAAGCACTAATGCTAAAATCTAGATAGTTAAAGGGAGCTGATATATATTGGCATTCCTCTTAAGGAATTAAGTAGCCAAGGATTAAGTCTGCTGCCCAGCATTGATATGTCTAAATTAACACTGATCACTATGAATTTGTGAAGAAATCACTATCACAGTGATTTCATTGAATGTGAAATCAAAAGAATGTTGAATGTTGACAGCATTATTCATGAAAGTAGAAGCATGTGAAGCATGTAGTTATTGAGGAAATAAGTTCCAAGAGGAAATAAGTTAAGGCTAGTAGTCGACTATTCCAACACTATAAACCCCTTTAGTCTTATTGACTCTCATCTTGCAACTAACATATATGATTTACTTGAAAAAATCATGTACAATCATTACTTTACTACTAACTTGAAAGAAGCTTATCACCGAATTCCATTGCATGAAGAGGATTTTCATTTGATGGCTTTTGAAGCTTGTAACAAACTGTTTGAATTTACTCACCTACCATTTGGCTTCACCTGTACCATCACCATCTTTCAATGCATTATGGATTCATTCATTCACAATATTTTTCTTCAACAGACCTATTGTTATATTGATGATATTATTATCAGAGATGAAACAAAGAAAGAACACAACCATAATTTGGCCAGGTTCTAGCAGACAGCTGAGTTAGCATAACAAATCAAAATGCTGTGTTGGCTTAAAATCCATCTACTTCCTAACATATGTAATAAAGAAAGGAACACTTCAACCAAATCCAGAACTTGAAGAGTCCCACAATGTTGAACAAACTGTTTAATCTAATTGGATTATTTGCATATTATGCTAAGTGGATTCCAAATTGTTTGGTTAGAATTTGTCCAAAAATATGGTTTAACCTAGGCAGTTACAAATGCCATACCAAAACTCAAAAGAGAGCTTGTGGAATCAAGCCTGGTCACTCCAGACTTTAACAAGTCATTCCTTATAGACAGATGCTTCTGATGTGACATAGGATGGAGTGTTGTCTGAGGATGAAAGGCCAATAGCATTCTATAGCCAAACACTTCAAGAGGCTGAGAGACACAAATCAGTCATAGATAAAGAAGCTTGAGCAATAATGGAATGCTGCCAACATATCATAACTGCTGTATCTTCTACTTGACCTTTCAGTATAAACCAGATGTTCAAAGTGTACCTTCTAATTTCCTTTCAAGATATAATTCAATGAACGAATTTAACAAACTGGAAGGAATTCATAAAAGGTTATACCATCCTAGAACTATGAAACTGCTACATTATTGTAGAGCCAGGAATTTACCCTTTTCAGTAAATAAAGATACCTTTCTCATACTTGTGGGATCCGTTGTGAACGAAGTCAATATTCTATTGACCACAGCCGGAATCTGTCATACAGGTCACCCAAGCCTGGGAATGACAATCTATTGATTTTGTTGGATCAATGGCTTTATTTTTTAACGTTTGTAGATGAATACTCACAATACCCCTTTGTTTTTTGTGTAAGGAAATATCCAGTGAGGTGGTCAGTGATAAACTAGCTGAGCTTTTCTCCTTATCTGCAAGCTCTACTGCAATTCACTCAGACAAGAATACTCAATTTGATGTTCAATGCCTTTCAATTGACGAATGGTGTAATCAAGACCAGAACTACTTCATATCATCCTCAAGGAAATGGCTAATGTGAGCACATGAATGGTACTATATGCTAGTCTATAGCTCTCACCTTGAAGTCAGAAGGGCTATGCCAGACTGAGTGAACCAAGATAATTCCATTAGCCTTAGCTTCTATCAGAGATCTTTTATGCACAGTAACCAATGAAACTCATCACAAAAGAATGTTTACTTTTTGTAGAGCCTCTAAATTTGAATCCAATCTGCCGTCATTCTTAACCAACGTTGGTTCAGCAATTTTACATTGAAACTATCTAACTCAAAAAGGTGATTCACCTACAGAGAAGGATAAACTATTCAGAAACTCTCTCACCTAATTTTTCATGAGTACAGTATAGCAATGGCTGTGCCATTACAGTTTCATCTCATTATCTGGCTTACTATTTTTCAGATTCATTGTCAGAAAAGGGTAATCAATTGTTTCCAGACAATCCTATTCAGCCAGACCATTCTGATCAGACACCATACTGTCCAGATACACAACCAGAAACACCTATGTCACCATCAGCACATCCAGCCAAACTAAGGAGATTCACTGTCACAATCAGAGTCTTCAACTTAGAGTATGAGACCAGATAATGTACAAGAACTTTGGAATTCTTGTGAACAATCCCATAACAACCAGGTCAGCTCAAGTAATGAGAAGGCCACTGCTTGATGATTATGTATAGACTTCTAACACAGTGGGGAAGACTGTCGTAATAACGTTTCTAGTTCATTATTCACTGCTGTCATGTACTTTTGGTCTTCATTCACTTCTGTATCACTTCCATCCACAGTATATAAATTTCCTAAGTTACTCAAGTCAGCTTGTTCTTAAGATTGAATAAAACCTTTGGTTTTGACATCTTCAGCATCTACAACAACAGTAGCCACAACCAGTATCTTAAATGTAGTGATATTATTACAACTGACATTATAATCCAGTTATTTAATCATCTGAAATCTTAAATCTAGTAATTTAACCACAACTGGAATATTAAATCTTGTGTCTTAATCATCACTGGAGTCTTAAATGATTCAACCACTACTAATATCTTAAATCTAGTGATCTAACTACAATTGGAGTCTTAATTTGGTTGATTAACTAAATCTGGAACCTTTAATCTTGTGATTTAAGCATATTTAGATTTAGAAATCTAGGGATTTAGTCACAATTGGAATATCAAATCTAGTAATTTAACCACATCTAGGTCTTAATTTTAATGTTCTTAGAACAAATGATATTTCAGGTAGAAATCTACTGACATCTATATTAACGAAAGCAAATTTCTGTCTGTCTGTCTGGGACCCCTCTATCTCAGTCTACATTTGCTCTACATAGACATATACCTTTTTGGAATCAAGATGATCCTGGGATTGAATATCTGCCCTTCATTTGGTTCTTGAGCCTCTGGTATTGAGATCTGATTTGAAAGCATTTGGGATGCTATTTCTAGCAGGTAAAGTGACTGTGAGAGGTTTCAATGCCATAGTACAAGAGTTACCTCCCTTAACATAAAGTTTTACCTAGGAATTTAGTGGTTCTTTTATTTTTTTCAGTCATCAGACTGCAGCCACACCTTGAAGAATTTTAATCAAACAAATCAACACCAGCTCTTTCTTTTTTTTACCTGGTACTTTTTTTATTGGCCTCTTTTACTGAACCACTAAGTTACATGAACGTAGACACAGCAAAACCAGTTATCAAGCAGTAGTAGGGAACAAACAGACACAAAGCCACGATACATACATACATACATACATACATACATACATACATACATACATATATATATATATGTATGTATGTGTGTGTGTGTGTGTGTGTGTGTGTGTGTATACACAACAAGTACAGTCATCACTAAAGTGTTAGAGGATGGTAGTAAGCACCATCATTGCTAGAAGTAAGAGTCAAAATAACTCTTAGCCATGTGAGAGCGCTTTTCTAATGGCTGGCAAGGGAGACAGGTTCCCTTCCTATGACAAGTGGGGTGGAGTCATATCAGTGCTGATTTCAGATTTAATCAATCTTTACTATTGACCCATTAATCCATCACCAAGGGTTAAAGAAACTAAATCACCCTGTCAGCCTAATAGAGAACACCATAGGAAACATCAACTGATTTCGAAAATGGTGAAGTGAGAATTATAAATTACTAAGGTGGTTGTTCACAATTTAGAACCAATAAGCAACAAGTACAGTCATCACTAAAATGACAGAGAGTACTAGTAAGCACCAGCATTGCCAGAAATGAGAGTCAAAACTCAGAATCGTAGAGAGGGAGCCTGTCTCTCTTGTCAGCCATTAGAAAAGTGGTCTCATGTGGCTAAGAGTTGTTTTGACTTTTATTTTTAGCAATGGTGGTGCTTACTAGCATCCTCTATCACTTTAGTGACAACTGTACATGTTGCCTATTGGTTCTAAATTGCAAATAGCCACCTTAATAATTTTATATATATATATATATATATATATATATATATATATATATGCACATATATATATATATCTTTTATTCAAATTTTAAAAGCACTCCAAAAATTTGTGAACTTACAAGTTTTTCATTTAAACTGAATTTAACATAATACCATATTGGTAGGGTACCAACAAATGCTTTATCATCGCTCTTCTTAGTTTTGGGCTACAAGCCCAATTAGCCCTCCACAGGAGCTAGCTTAAAAGTCTGCACAGAGTGTGAATTTTAAGCTAGTTTATGATAAAACTACATCTGTCACCAATTAAGTGACATACATACATATGTCACCAATTAAGTGACCTATCAGTTAACTTATAACTCTTGTATATAGAGCTGAGGTCTAAAATCTAGATTCTTGTATATAGATTCTTGTATATAGAGCTGTGGTCTAAAATCTAGTCATCTAAACAATACCTATATGGTTAAAATGAGTAACTTGACAAAAACTGGTCCCATTCAATCACCACTTCTTCATGAGATATAAACTAGCACCACACAATTATTACAGGTCTATGAAATTTAATCTGCAGTGTCCAAGAATGAAATTAGAAGCTATGCCTTTTATATTTTATCACTGACCTTTCTGTGTAGAAACTGAGTAGTGGTACTTAAATTGCACAATTTCATCAACATAAGTACAATTTACCTGAAATGTTACACCAAATTATAAAAAATTTAGACTAAAATGAACAGAAATGGACAGACAAACATCAATTTAAATATCAAAATGATTCATTGATATACATATTGATAATAAAAAGAATGAAGAATTTGAACATTCAAACTTTGTTTATTTATAGTTGGCTTATACATAATAATTGTCCAACACGTGTTTTGATTGCATTAATTGCATATTGTTGCATATTCATATGCAGTGGTTTATGCATTATTAGTATGATCTCTTCAGAGTCTATAAATATGACATTGTTTGGAGAGGAATTTTCCTCCATTATTAGTTTGAATTGGGCTTGGTAGCAGGAAGTAGAAAACCATGATATTCATCGATGAGCTATTTTTCACAAATGTTGTGAAAAATAGCTCATCGATGAACAATGTCATATTTATACACTGTGAAGAGATTGTACAAATAATGCATAAACCGCTGCATATAAATATACAACAATGTGCAATTAATGCAACTGAAACATGTGTCGGACAATGATTATGAATAAACCAACAGTAAATAAACATAAAGTTTGAATGTTCAAATTCTTCATTCTCCTTATTATCAATATTGTACCTTACACTCTAAGTAGCCAAAAAAAGAACTGTAATATTGGATGGGAGTTAAAGGAAATTTACCATAAAATACATCATCTAAAAGAAGCAGCCTTGGCATTTTATATAGAGAAATTTAGTATCTGCCTGGATATTATATCCCTCTTCTTACTCTCTCTCTCTCTCTCTCTCTCTCACACACACACACACTCTCTCTCTCTCTCTCTCTCTCTCTCTCTCTCTTTCTCTCTCTGAATATATATATATATATATATATATATATATATATATATATATATAGTTAATCCCCCACCAAATGAAGGAAAAGCACAAGAAAAAACAACAATGTGAAGACATAGTACATGCAAAGTATTAGCAGACACTCAAGGAAGGAAACAAAGGTAGTTTTATGTTTTGAGCAAAGCTCTTCTTCTGAAACAGAAGACAGAGAAAAGTTCAATAGAAAAGGCAGATGGAGGAAAAAATTGCCAACGATCCACATATGGTTACATTCCCTCTCCATTAATACAAATTGTCAAATTCATCCTGAACACCCTGTGTGTGTGTATATATATAAAAATAATAATAATAATAATAATAATAATAATAATAATAATAATAATAATATGAGGGAATATTATTCCAAACTTACGGGGAAAAATTCAATTTAGAAATACTAAATCAAATTTCACAAAATATGATATACATATATATATATATATATATATATATATAAATTAGAAAAAAACCACCTTTTATCAATTCAATAATGAAAAATTAAATGGCTAGGAAATTGTTAATTAGATATAATAATAAATTATGGGGTAGGAAGGATACTAAAAACTATTTTGATATACCTATGGGGGCACCAGATTCTGCACAGGTTACTGATTTAGTAGGTATTTATTTATTATTAGAAAATATAAATTTAGAGGGTGGTTTATATAGGGATGACCTTTTATTACTTACTAAGGATTATACAAATAGAAAATTTGAATTATATAAAAAGAAACTTTATAATTTCTTTAAAAGATATGGTTTAAGTATTACTATTTATAATGAGAACTATAATGTTAATTATTTAGATGTTAATTTTAATTTAATAACAGGTAAAACACAACCACTTCATAAAATTAATGAAAACCTCGATATATTAAAGCTTATAGTAATCATTCACCTGTTAAAAAATCTTTGATAAATAATGTAGGTAAAAGAATATCATTACTTTCTTATGATTTAGAGATTTTTAATAAACATGCACCTTATTATAATATAGCCCTGCATGAGGCAGGATACAGTAATAATATTATATTTTTTACTACTTGTAAACATAATTATAATGTGAAGGAGAATAATTTAAATGATTTTTATAATGATAAACCTAATTATCTGAATTATAATAAATTTTATTTAGGTATCTATCGTTTTAATAATAATAGGTATTTTGATTATGTAAATCATACATTTAATATTGGAATAAAAAATTAAAATATAAATAAAAATAAAAATAAGATAAAATTTAATTCAATTAATGAAGATAACTTCCAATCTGTTGTCTCTTGAGGTCTCTGGGTTAGACTTGGAGCCAACTTGTACAAACATAAAGCAAAAGTCAAACATAGAATAATAATAATAATAATAATAATAATAATAATAATAATAATAATAATAATATAAAAGATAAAAATAAAACATGGTTCATCGTTCCTTTTGGGGCTCAGGTTAAAACAAATCTTACTAAAGAGATTTTAAATATAATTGAAATATTCATTAAGGATAATAAAAATATTCTAACGTTTTTTCTAATAATAATTTTGGAGTTGGGTATTCAACTAATAATAATGTTGGTAATATTATTTCTTCATTTAATACATTTGAATTAAATAAATTCTACAAGGATAGATTAAATATTGATTCCAATAATAATAATAAAGACCAAGATATAATTTATTGTACATGTAGGGATAAGACTACATGTAAGTTTAATGATAATTGTAATTTAGATAATGTAGTCTATAAGTGTATGGTAACTTTGATAAGAATTTGAATTATCATAATTTAAACACTATTTATATAGGATCCACTTCGAATATAATTAAATCAAGAGTATCTCAACATATGTAGTCTTTTTGGAATAAAAATCTAATAAATTCAACAGGTCTCAGTAAATATATTTGGAACCTTAAATCTAGATCTATTAAATATAAATTAACTTGGGAGATTATTTGTAGGGCTAAATCATATTCTATAGGGTGTAATTACTATTTATTGTGTGATAATGAATTCAAATAAATATTATTTAATAACAATTATGTGTTAGTAAATTCATTAGAGGAACGTAAAATTAAATGTAAACATAAGTTAGATTACCTATATAATAGGTTTAGCTAATAAATAAATGATGATACAAATTTATTAAGATATATTGATTATATAATATAAATTAATTTAAATATAATATATATATTTTACTTATTTATTATTTGAACTTTAAATTTATGGTAAATAGTCATTTAAAATTAAATGCTAAAATAAATTTATTTACCTATATAATACGTTTAACTTATTTTTCCGTATGTATAAAAACTTATTTCTTTTTATGTTATTTATTTCTTGTAGATATAATTTAATAGTATTAGTGTATAATTTACTATATTATTATATGTTATATTAATATATTTGAATAATTTTAAACTTAGATATTTCTTAATATATAAATGATTATATATAATTTTATTAAGACCTATTAGTTATAATAATATAAATTAATTTAATATTATATGTATATTTTACGTAATAATTATTTGGAACTTAATTTATAGTAAATAGTCATTTATAGTTCTTTTGTTATTCTATTTTTCTTTAATTCATGAAGTTTAAATATTTTTCGTCGTTTTCATTAATAAATATTTTTCGTCATTTTCATTGATAATTGTATTCTATTTGTTTACACAACGTCATCACGAGTTTAATTTTTTATAAACGCTAAGACCTACATTTGTACGTTTAAAATTCAGTTATATTATTTTCATCGACAAGCTAAGTAACGTTTTTTATTTAACAACATTATTTAACTTTTGAATTGTATTAAGTTTGATTATTATTATTATTATTATTATTATTATTATTATTATTATTACTATTATTATTATTATTATTATCATTATTATTGTTGTTGTTGTTGTTAAAATATTAATCATATCTATAAAAGAGAGGATGTGTGTGCGTGTGTGTGTGTGTGTACGTGATTGTAATTTATGCACGTCCACAAATTAGCACACATGTCGCTCCAATTTTAGGAGGACATTTGTCAAAACCCTATCTGGGCTTTGTCAACTTATTCTTTTCCCCGAGGCACCCGTGGATAGCGTAAATATCTATTTTCAGACATAGCTTTTAGTCACAAAAAATATCGGCCATTACTTTTTGACAGCGTCTAACAAAAAAAGTAAGATAAAGAAAAGTGGAAGAAGGAGGCAGAGAGTTTCACGGGAAAGACAAAGTGAGAGAGGAAGAGACAGAGAGTAAATGACGGCGTTTATGAAAATCTATTTTTAGCCATTGCTTATGGACGTCATCTAACCAAAAAAATAAGATAAAGAAAAGTGGAAGAAGGAGGCAGAGTTTCACGGGAAAGACAAAGTGAGAGAGGGAGAGAGAAAGAGAGTAAGTGATGGCGTTCATAAAAAATCTATATATATAAAACTGTAGTTGTGTGAGTGTCTGTCCCCTTCGATTTAGATTCCTAACTACTCCCACATTTTGCGGTGCAGTTTAACCAAATTCGGGTATCTTATAGTCGTGATTCATATCAAGCCCGTCTGAGTATTAGCGCGCGTCTACGATGAGTCTACGATTTTAAAAATAATTTAACATCATTTTTTATTCCATTTTAATGCATAATTTTTCGTGTGTCGATGGCGGCGGAGTTGGCGTCCATGGTCACACCTGCACCTGTTTGCTTCTCCCCCTTCTTCCCTCCCTCCCTCGTGAAGCTGTGGGGAAGGGAGTGTAAGGAAATCAACGTCGTAAAGCGTTGTCAAGGAGACCAGCGTTCTTTTAGAACAACGACTTCATGGCTTGAAGACGCCAAAACAGAAATGGCTAAGAAAGCCCGAATTGGCATCTATAAGGGAAGTAACTCTCTAAAAATGCTTATATAGTTATTTCCCTTACAAACCCGAGCAACGCCGGGCGATACTGCTAGTAAAATGTAAAATGTTTTGTTTTTCGTTTTTGAAAGACACTATATTTTATAATTATATTATATATACTTTCTCACACAACAATTACAATATACTGCGTTCCCTTTTGTTTGTTTGTGCGCATATGTATGGGTCAGTGTGTGTGTGTGCCTATACATGCACGCATGTACGTATGTATGTGTGTGTGTGTTTGCATGTGTTTGTATGTTAGATATGTAAATAAACAGATCGATATACAGACGGATAGGTATATAGACTATATGAACAGACACATATGGAGACACGGATCCACACATATAAAGATACACATCCATACATACAAACATGGTACATAGTTACATAACACACACACAGAGATATGCACACACAAGGAGACAGAAGTGCATATATATACAAACACATGCTCACACACACATAGAAAATACACAAACACGGACAGGCAAACACATAAATATGCAGGATACGTACATACAGATGCACACACATACATACATATATACATATGCATACACACACATATATACATACAACCACATGCAAACACACACACACACATACATGCGTGCATGTATAGGCTCACACACGCACACACTGACCCACACACATGCGCACAAACAAACAAAAGGGAACGCGGTGTAAATAACGGACAGTCAAAACTATTGAAAAGGTTGCAAGATACAACGAAAATTTTAGGAAAATAAAAATAAGAAATAACTGGTGAGTGTGTTAAATAATAAGGCACAAAAAGAAAATGACTCTCCCCAGACACAACAGAATATGCTTGAACACACGAACCCATATAAAGAATCTTGCAAACCAAATCCCAAAACGAATTACAATATATTTATTTTAAATCATTTATTTATTTTAAATCGTTCATCTTTCTCCCCCCCCTCTCTCATACACATTACTTTGGGTGCGAAAGAGTTTTGTTTTTATTTTACGCCGAGTAAAAAAGTGTTTTGTTGACAATCTATTTATTTAACAACAACAAAACAAAGAGCTGAGTAATAATTTGTCAGTGAATTACACAATATAAATGGGTACAATTTGCGAGGCTTCCACCACACCCCACTCCGTTTCACGGACCACAAAAAGGGTTTTGAGGCCAGAGTAGTTGATTCCACGCAAAAAAAAACGATTTTTTTTTCTTAGTGAAAATCGTGCGGGTGTTAATCTGCAAATTTAACAACATTTTTTCCATTCATTTCTGTTTATGAACATGTATGCGTGCACAAAACATGCAATAGGTGTACGTACGTACGTGTGTATATGTGTGTTCGCGTCTGTTGCCCATATATATTTATATTATATTATATATATATAATATATATATAATATAACTAATTTCAATGGATTTCGCCCAAATTTGACGTCTATATTACTTAGTTTGGTTTGAAATAAAGAACTTGATTAGCTTAGGTCGGGTTATACTGCTAGCTTATATATAATTTCTTGATAATTATTAGTTATGATATGGATATCTATTTATTTATTATGCTTTATTATTATTTTTATAATGTGATTTAACGTATTACATATAATTTAATTTGAGAATTAGTTTTGTAAGACAATACATTATTTAATAGCTAGGTGGTCTATTTATTACGTAGTATTACATTTTAAGTAAATTAGTTTAATATTAATTGATATTTTGGTCAACTATATTATTGAGTAAAATATTAAATCTATGGGTACTACATATATATTAATAATATAGTTAGTTTATCTAATAGGTGTGTAGGTGTATATATATTTGAACCATTTCCTATTTTTAATTCTAATATTTATAGCTTGTACTAACATTATATATATTACTTAACATTAAGGTTTTTAATATAAATTACTTAATGAGTTTAAGTTTTTATTTAGATGTTTATTAAATAAATAAATTAATTAATAATTTAATTTAATGTATATAGCTAAAATTATAGTATTTAGTTTTCACTTAATGTATTTTTTGTATCTTTATATATATATTTGCTTTAAATATTTTAATTAATTGTATCTTACTTTTTAAACAAGAATATATCTGTTAAGATATTTCGTATTTTACAAGATTATTTACGTATATTTATTAATTTATCTAATTAATTATTTTATTGTTGTTGTCTTTAACATGAAGAGTGGCTATATTTATATTGAAGTGATTTTACTACTACTACTACTATTATTATTATTACTATTATCATTTCTTAAATATAGCCACGAAACACGTATTGTTATTCTACCAAATATATACATTACTTAATCATTGTTATATGTTTTATCTTATATTTAATCTTTCTATAATATGTAATTTTTCTAAATGGTATAATTTAATTGTTCATTATTGGATTGATAAAAGGTGGGGTTTTTTTTCTAATTTATATATATATATATATATATATATATATATATATATATATATATATATATATATATATATATTTTACAGGGTATTCAGGATAAATTTGACAATTTGCATTAATGGAGAAGGAAAGAAAATCTCATCCAAAAATTAAAGTATTTTTTAAATTCAGAAAATATCAATTAAATTATGGATAGGAGATATCAGTTTACTCAATGTAGTTGCCCTCAGGTTCTTCAATGGACTCAAGACAGCTCAGGAACCTGGCATATGCATTCCTCACTGTGTCTGTGAGAAGATCTTCAAATACCTCTTGATCTTGGCTCCCAGCTCAGCCTTGGTGTTGCAGACAGAGCAGTTGGTTTCAAGGGAATTAGGAGGCCAGAAATTAGGGTTGGTGAAGTCACAGAAATTCTCTGATGACTACTTTTAACTCTTACTGGAGGTATGACAAGAAGCCAGATCCTGTTGCCATGCAAATGACTTCCTGCAACAACTCTCTCCAGCCAGAGTTTGACCACAGTCTCCAGCAGTTTCACATGACTATCTGAATGGAGTTTAAAGTCCTGTTCAAAGATGTAGGTTAGCATGATGTCACCCTCACTGGAGACACTAAACACCATCACAGGTTGAGAGAACTTAGTTTTCATGATAAATAAGGCATCATATTTACTGTAGGTAAGCCACCTGTTGGTCTGGGTATTGTGCAATTGGTCCCAGCAGAAGTTCTTTTCATCTGAGAAGAACCCAATCATTCTTGGGTCAACAGGATGCCCCAGCTTGTTCAGGAGCTTCTTTGCTTTCAAGTAGTTTCCTTAGTCTTGACTGTCAGAATTTGTCCCTTTGTGCCATGAGTACAAGTAATAAGTCCTTATTCAGAGCCTTCTTCATTGTTGCAACCTCAATAGCCATCTCCCTTTCCAAAGCCTGGATTCCCTTGCTTGGATCTTCAATTACCCTGTCCTGTACTTGCTGGACATTCAGAATGCCTGCAGTATCCCTTCATATTGACCTCAGCTTTGTAGATGTCCATGTCACATCTTACAGCCTTTACAGAGCTTACAGAGAATTAATCAGCAATCATGATTTGGCATTTTGATACCTAGTGCAATTCATCATGATACAGGTAACTCTTTTCCACATTCAGATGGTTTCAAGTCCTCTGTGTCAGCCAATTTTCTCTCAACTACAACTTCAATTTTCATGCTGTCCAATGCTGTTTGCCAATACATCAAGCTATTCCTGAAAACAGAAACATAAAAATTGTTAAATTTAGCACAAACACCCTGTATATATATATATATATATATATATAGTTAGAGGAGGGATATATATCTTCCTCATCATCATCATCATCATCTTCATCATTTAATGTCTGTTTTCCATGCTAGCATGTGTAGGATGGTTTGAGAGCAACTGACAAGTCAGAAGACTGCACCATGCTCTACTGTTTGTTTTGGCATGGTTTTCTACAGCTTGATGTCCTTCGTATCATCAATCACTTTACAGAGTCTACTGGGTGCTTTTTACAAGGCACCAGCAGCAGTAAGATCACCATGTAACTTGCTGGACAAGAGCCCTCAACTGCAGGGTGTGGTGGTGGTAGGAGAGTATTACTGAGGAAGAGAAACAGTGTCTTACATTAGAAGAAAAACAACTACCTCAAAGGGATAGGCAGCTTGTAGAGAAAGATAGTGAAGAAGAAATGAGGAAGCAGAGGTAATACAGACAATTTACAAGGAAGTGTGTATAGGGAAGTGGACCAAGGAATTGCAGAAGGTGAGTGGTTGGGTGAGTTCACAGGATTTTGAAAGGAGAGTGGGAGTTAGCAGTGGGGTTGATGTAAAGAGTGGGCACTAGCAGAGTGAGGGGCTATGTTGTAGAGAAGGGATTTAACAAAGACATAATTATGTGCAAGAAGGTATGTGAAGGATACTGGAGAAGAGAGGGAGTGGGAGAGAGAAACAGCAGTAGTGTGCGTGGGCGGGATGCAGGGTATAAGGGATATGGACAGGGATTTTACTTTGCTGGGTGGGTCTTCTCAAGCACAGCAAATCCCCAGTTATCTTGGTCTTTGGCATCTCTATGTAGCTCAACATCTGAATATCATTTCTCATCACTTCATCCCACGTCTTCCTGGATCTTCCTCTTCCACCAGTTCCCTCCACATTTAAAGAATTACACTTCTTTATGAAGCTGTTCTCATCCATAAATATGACATGGCCATACAAGCACATGTGACAACATTATGTCTAAGCACGGGCAAGCAGAAGTACCCTTGGCTGGTGTCAAGGCATGCATTAAAACCCACTATGAATGAGGGACCACTAGATGTTGTCACAGCATCCTTCTAGGAAAGGGACATGCTGATGTAAAATCTGTGGTTTCATGTGATTACTGGCCATCTTGCTTTGGCCTGGTGACAGGCCAAAGTGAGTTGGACAAGCAGTTATTACAATAATCCCATGATTTACAAATGTCTTTTATGGTAACCCATTTCTTACTGAAAGTAGATCATTTGCTGGCCTGAAAGGCCACACCTGTGCTGCTCACAAATGAGACTGATCTTCAAATGCTTCAGGTGATGGATATACCTGAGATTGAGAAAGAGATTCTCATGAATGTATGATTTTTCTTTGAGCTTAATTTAAGTTCTTGAAAGAGTTCAAGCTGGTTGCTAACAAAGCAACAAGACATTTTGAGTTAAAAGAGTTCCCAGTGTTTGTAAATATGTTGTTGAGTTGGAGTGTAGGTTGAACTGTTGATACATACAGCCATGTGTGAGCATCTGTTCACATATGATATGTCTTACAGATCTTCACAGTGCCACTAATAGATTGGATTTGGAGACTCTGTGTCAGTTTCTTTTCTTCTTTCTCAATGAAACAGTATTCCTAGGTTTTTGTGAAAATTCTTTGGTACATAATTCACCTATGCACCTATGAGAATTCAAGATCAGGGTACAAGAGCTGTATGTTCACATTAAATCTGTATGTATGTATGTCTGTCTATCTGTCTCTATGTGTGTATGTATGTATGTATGTATGTGTGTATGTGTGTATGTATGTATGTATGTATGTATGTATGTATGTATGTATGTATGTATGTATGTATGTATACGTGCAGATTTGTATGTTTTGTTTTATGTATGTCTTCTTGAGCATATATAGTTGCATATCTGGACATGCTCATATATACTTAAATGATAAACTTCTGGAAAGTTTTACAGATTTTTACAGTGTTCCAGTGACGGATTGTATCTGTAGTCTTTGAATCAGCTTTCTCCTTTCTGGTTTTGAGAAACTTAATTCTTTAAGATTGGTATTTATGCAGTGCAATACATATCCCAGTGCCCCCAAAATTACAGGTATAACCTGGACATATAATCTGGTTAGAGTAGCTGCAGATTTATCAATAGTTCAGCATAGGTATTCTCTTTTTCGCTGGTTTTCAGCTTTATGTTAACATTTACTAGGCAGCTGATTTCCACAATTGTACACAGTTTCTCTTCTCATATCAGGTCTATTGTGTTTACATTTTATTGAGGTTTTCACTGAGACATTCCACCAGTACTCCATTTTATTGTGAGTGGTTTTGGCTTCCACCGCACTGTATGTTCTTGTTTCTTTGTTCTCAAGGTTATCCTTTCAATGGACCTCATTATACAATGTCCTAGCTACAAGATCATGTCTCGGCAGATAATACCGTGATGACATTTCCGGACAACTGCTTCTGATGTGGGAGATATCTTTGGTGATAACTCCACAAAGTCTGCATCAGTTGTCATATTTTACTGCATTTCCTTCATCTCTGTCCCTTTTGTGTATTTGGTATTTGGTTAATATTACCTGTCCCTGGATTGCAAACACATACTCTTCAAAGTGGGAGGTAGTAATCCAGTTGTTGGTCCATGATAGACTGTTTTGATGATGATCAATGTTACTATCATCTCAGAGCTTTCTACTAACTTATCTATGTATGGTCTTCTGCTCATACATGCTCATCCTTTCATCTGATGATATGCTGTGGTAGAGTCATGTAACTTCTTTGGGCATGTATTTAAGGTTTTCAGACAAGGAACACTGCTAAAGGAGCTGCCTGCCAAGTCTTATGATATTATCAGTCACATGTATGCACACTTGGTTAAGGGATGCAATTTGACACTGAGTTGTTAAAAGATGTTACTGAAAGGATATGACATGACATTCAAAGGCAGTTTGGATTGATGTTAGACTTCTGCCTTGTTTTTGTTTTAGGAAGAGACGGTCTACATCACTGTTGATGTGGAAATTATGTGTGCTTGTTAGTATCTTCCTGGTTTTCTCATCAATGGCTCAGATCTCATCCAGTGTCCAATCAAGCAGCCCAAATGTTGGTGTGAGTGCTGACACTGCAAACACATTGTGGGCCACTGTTTAATTGAATGAATTGAGTTTCAAGGTCCAAATTTTCTTTATTTGACTGTTATATTATAGTGGCACATGTTTTGTTACAGGTGTCATTGTAACATATGTTTTCATCCACCCCAAGACACCTGTAACATTCCTCATTAGATATAGGGGAAACAGTTAAGTTATCGATGGAGAAGTTGCTAGTCTGGTTTACAGTTTTCCCTCTTTTCATAAACATAGAGCAACATTTAACCTGGTCAAACTCCAACCCTGTATTCTTTGAAAATGTTGTAACTAGGCCAAAGCTCTTTTTCATCTCCTGCATGCACTTGACTAAGTGTTTACAGAAAGTATAAATAACATCACAGAGAGGAATATGCCTCTCTGAAACTGTATTCTATTAGTGATAATACAGTCACTCCTTGTGTTTAATTTCAAGATGGTGGCCTTCAATGAAGTCAGGTCATCTATGGCTTTGACAATGTTCACTAGATCTTTAGCAAGTTGAAGGGCTTCTAGCATCCATATGTGGGGAACAAAGTTAATGGCTTTCTTATAGTCTAGACACATTGAAACTAGGTTCCTTCTATGATCCTGCACCTCTGACATTATAGTTTTGTTGGTTAACAATTACTTGATTACATCCTCTCATGTCCCTGTATACTGCTACCTGGTTCTGGTTAGATTTCTTGTTTATTGCTTTTCTTTCAGTCTGAGTTTCTCACTGGCAGCCTTTAGATCCTGCTTAAGGGTGATCAATTTGCAATTGAGTGTCCTTGTGTCCTCGTTTTGCTGTCTCCAAACACCACTTCTATCTCATTCTTCACTTTTTGTTGATGAGACGTATAGTGATTTGCTTGTTTGCATGCAATAAACATCATCACACGACTGATGGCCTTCCGTAAATCAGCTATCTTTTTCTCTGTCTTCAAAACCCATGATGGTACTTTCTTTGTTGTTTTGGTTTTGTTCACTTCCTGAATATTCTTTTCTGTTCTAGGTACCAGGCTCGAAATTTTGCGGGGAGGTAGCCAGTTGATTAGATTGACTCCAGTACACAACTGGTACTTAATTTATCGACCCCAAAAGGATGAAAGGCAAAGTTGACCTTGGCAGGATTTGAACTCAGAACATAAAGACAGACGAAATACTCCTAAGCATTTTGCCTGGCATATTAACGTTTCTGCCAGCTCGCCACCTTCACTTCCTGAATATTACTCATGTACTGCTTTGCATTAGTAGACAGGGTATATAGATAGGCATTAATCTGCCATAATGAGGGTTCATTACACTGCAGTAAATACTTATCTCCAATTTCGTTAACAGCTTTTACTACCGTACCTGGTGGTTTTTTACTTACTTTGGTAGAGAATACCCTCTCGTCGAGAGAGTGCTTCAAAGCCAAAGCTCTTTTTTTTTTTTGTTGAAAACTTCAGTAAGGGCACATTTAACCAATATATAATCCTGACTACTATAACTATTACTACAATAATTGTTGCGGCTGTGCCTGTTATTTACCATAGTCAAAGTAGGGAGACAGTGATAAGTTACTTTAGCCAGTAATGTAGTTTGGCTGGCAGGACTGATAGAATCTGTTGGAATGTCACTAACTGCAAAACCACATGGAGTTCTCACATCATTCACATTTTCATTTTCACTTATAGTGTGGGAAGAAAGTTAATTTCAGATCTTTTTTTAATAAAGTTACAGTCACTAACTTCCTTCTTATGTCCCTCAAATGTTGTTTGTTGGCATAATCACTTTGCAGTAAAATTATTTAAATCTGGATGTAGATCATTCCAATATGATTTCAATCGATCTATATATAGCCCACAGCAGGGTTTTTGTGTCACTTTTTTGTAACAGCCAAATAAATCAGTATTCAATTCATAACTCCAAGAAGAATGAGTTTTGTAATTATGGTTTCTTCTATAACTACAGTTAGAAAGAATCTGTTTACCTGTTGAGCTGTTGTTTTCAATTTGTTCCTCAGTTGTGCTGTCGTTGGTGTGTCCAGCCATGTTGTTTGTAGTAACTCTCTGCATGGTAAATTCAAGTTGCAGTTGAAAATCACTATGATTGTGAATAAAAGGCTCCCCCAGTTAATTCATCTGAAGATTAACAAGCTATCTAACAGAGCTGATACTTGTGGCACTAAAGTTAGAGATAGTATTCATTGTATTTTTGATAAATAATCTTCCATACCAAATACATGACTTGGTCACTTTGAGTTATGTATTTATGTATGTACACCAAAAAAGCATATCAAGCTTATTAATCTTTGTAAAAAAAAGGTTCATTCAAATAGCATTGTTTGCTTCCAGCTCTCCACATAACCAGGTCTGAGCTGTTTATTCTTCAACACTGGAAGATAATTACCTTGCTTGGAAACAAGTGAAGATTTGTATCAGGAAAGACATCCAGCTGTAGAAAACTCTGCTTCAGTATAGTTTTGGCAACCCCACGAAGTATGGAAAAGTGGATGTTAAAATGATGATGAAAATGATTATATGTGTGTGTGTACACACACATATATATGTATATACATACATAAATGCATTCATATATATATATATATATATATATATATATATATATATATATATATACATATATATATATATTTGGGTTTGTGCCAGGGAAAAGTACCACTGATGCTATATTTCTGGCAAGACAGCTGCAAGAGAAATACCTAGCCAAAGATAAACCTCGGTACCTGGCTTTTGTTGACATGGAGAAAGCCTTTGACAGGGTCCCCCGATCCCTTATCTGAGGGTCAACGAGAAGACTAGGAATAGATGAATGGTTAGTGAGAGCTGTGCAAGCCCTGTACAGGGACGCTGTCAGTAAGGTGAGGGTTGGCAATGAGTACAGTGAAGAATTCTGGGTAGCAATAGTGGTCCACCAAGAATCAGTCCTCAGCCCCCTCTTATTCATCATAGTCCTCTAGGCAATAACAGAAGAATTCAAGACAGGATGCCCCTGGGAGCATCTCTATACTGATGATCTTGCTCTAATTGCTGAGTCTCTACCAGAACTTGAGGAAAAGGTGTGGAAGCAAGGATTAGAATCGAAAGGCCTAAGAGTCAAATTAGCTAAAACCAAAGTCTTAATAAGCAGGAAGGCAGACAAACTACAAATCCCTTCAGATAGATGGCCCTGCTCGATCTGTAGAAAAGGCGTAGGTAGAAACTCCATAAGATGTACCCAGTGAAAGCTATGGACACATAAGAGGTGCAGCAATATCAAACCAAGGCTAACTGGGAAGATAGTTTTGTATGTGGAAGATGCTCAGGAGCAATAAACACTGAAAATCTGCAGAGAACAGCTTCTGTCACACTCCAGGGAGAAAAACTACAAGTAGTTGATAGCTTCCTTTACCTGGGTGACCAAGTCAGTAGCAGGGGTGGATGCTCTGAAAGTGTAGCTGCTAGAATAAGAATAGCCTGGGCAAAGTTCAGAGAGCTCCTACCTCTGCTGGTGACAAAGGATCTCTCACTCAGAGTAAAACGTAGTCTGTATGACACATGTGTACGAACAGCCATGCTGTTCGTACACATGGATGAGGACAGTTGTGTGAAAAAGTGTCACACCCTAGCAGTTGTGGGAATCTGTGGAAGAGGTAGACACAGGAAGACCTGGGATGAGGTGGTGAAGCATAACCTTCGAACATTTGGCCTCACTGAGACAATGAGTAGTGACCGAGACCTTTGGAGATACGCTGTGCTTGAGAAGACCCAACAAGCCAAATGAGACCATAACTGTGGTGCATGCCAGTGGTGTATAATCAGCCCACTTATAAGTACCCATCATTCATTGGATAGTAAACTTTGCTTGCGAAGACCTGTTGAGGCAAGTGAAATCAAAATCAAAATTGCTGACGTGGCCAATGACAGTATCTCCTGATTGGCACTCATGCCAGTGGAATGTTAAAAGCACCATCTGAGCATGACCATTGCCAGGGCCACTGACTGGTTCCCATTCCGGTGACATGTAAAGAGCACCATTCAACTTGAATTTACTTCCGTGTCGCCTTACTGGCACATGTGCCAGTGGCATGTAAAAGACAACATTTGAGTGTGGTCATTGCCAGTGCAGCTGGACTGGCTCCCATGCAGATAGCACATAAAAAAAACACCTTTTGAGCACAGTCGTTGCCAGTACGGCCTAACTGGCCCTCATGCCGGTGGCACGTAACCACACCCCCTACATTCTCGGAGTGGTTGGCGTCAGGAAGGGTATCCAGCTGAAGAAACTTTGCCAGATCAGATCGGAGTCTGGTGCAGCCTTCTGGCTCACCAGTCCTCAGTCAAACCGTCCAACCCATGCCAGCATGGAAAGCGGACGTTAAACGAAAATAATGACAACAACGATGATACGTACATACAGACAGACAGATATACATACATACATACATACATAGTCAATTCAAATAAAAAAGGAGTAAAGAAAAACAAAAAATGTGAGGATGTTCACAAGAAGTATATTTGCTTAATGCTTGGTGAAAGGGAAGAGCTTAACATTTCAAGCATAGCTCTTCATTGGAAAGGAGAGAGAGAAAAGTCCAAAGAAGGAGAAGAAATCACCAATGGACCATGTGTAGTTATAAAATCGCTGTACACTATGATCCCCCATAATGTGGGCCTTTTAGCCCTCCAATACTTTCTTGACTATCACCCGACCCCACACCCAGCACCTCCACACTTCTCCACCATGCAGAACTCATGCTCACCTTCAATAGCCAATTCAAGTAAACAAACAATTCAAATAAAAAAGGAGAAAAGAAAAACAACAAACATGGGGATGTGCACAAGTATATTAGCTTGATGCTTGGTGAAAGGAGAGAGTTTAACATTTCGGGCATAGCTCTTCATTGGAAAGAGAGAGGCAAATGTCCAAAGAAGGAGAAAAAGAAGAAATCGCCCACAGACTATGTGTATTTACATTGCAATGTTGGCGATTTCTTCTGCTCCTTCCTTGAACTTTTCGTTTTCTCTCTTCTGATGTAAAGCTATGCTCAAAATGTTAAACTCTCTCCTTTCACCGAGTGTTAAGCTAATATACTTATTGTGCACATCCTCACATTCGTTGTCTTTCTTTTCTTGTTTTTTATTTGAATTGACTATTTACTACTTGCTCACATGGACTGTCCTCATCCTTCTGACTGTTCTTGAATACCTGATTCTGGATCTTTGATTACGTATATATATATATTGTGTCTGTTTTATTGTGAGCAAGGGAGTGAACCACTCCCACTCCAGCAAAGCAAAGCCAATAGACCAGCTTCTGGGTTCCTTCCCATCCTCAGTACTAGATGTTTGCCTGCTAGAGATAGCATCATTTGTCCTTGCTTGCAATATATAAACAAAGAAGTGACTATCAATTGCTGATCTTACAACAAGCTAAAGTAGCTGGCTTTAAATCTTTGAAAGAGATCTAAAACCAGCTACTATATATATATATATATATATAATATCAAGTAAAAGTAATAAACCTCATTAAGGGATCATAAATCCAATGAAAATAATGGTTAGTTACCAATCTATAGAAAGATCAACTATAAGGTAACCATATTAATCGTGATTCATATATATATATTTATAAATATATACACAGGGTGATTCAAATGTCTCCATAAATAGGAAAAATTTATTTGTTTATAAGAGACAGTTTGTAAGATCTCCTAAATCCCCTGATCTGACCCCTCATGATTTCTATCTTTTGGGGCATTTGAAAAGCTAGGTGTATTGTGGAAAGATAAAAGACATAAATCATTTGAAGGAACGCATCACCAACTCATTTGCACACGTATCACCAGATGTGCTATTACAAGTTCTCAATGAGTGGGTTAAATGTATTGCAATGTGTATTCAAAACAATGGTAACCATATAGAGCCTGTTAAATAAAAAAAAACTGTTCTCATAAACTGTTTCTTATAAAAAGATAAATTGTTCTTATGTATGGTGACTTTTGAATCATCCTGTATATATATATGTATGTATGTATATGTATGTATATGTATGTGTGTATATATATATATATATATATATATATATATATATATACATATATATATATATATATATATATATATATATATATATATATATATATATATATATATATATGCATATATATATATGTGTGTGTATATGTATATATATATATATATATATATATATATAAGCTGTGATACTAGTGGTGGTGGCATGTAAGCAGCTGTGATACCGGTACTGGTGGCACGTAAGCGAAACATCCGAACGTAGCCATTGCCAGCACTGCCCCGACGGACCCCCGTGCCGGTGGCACATAAAAAGCACCATCCGATCATGGCCATTGCCAGCCTCGCCTGGCCCCCGTGCTGGTGGCACATAAAAAGCACCATCTGATCGTGGCCGTTGCCAGCCTCGCCTGGCCCCCGTGCCGGTGGCACGTAAAAAGCACCCACTACACCGACGGAGTGGTTGGCATTAGGAAGGGCATCCAGCTGTAGAAACATTGCCAGATAAGACTGGGCCTGGTGTAGCCTTCTGGCCTCCAAGACCCCATGGAAAGCGGATGCTAAATTATGAAAATGATGATGATGATGATATATATATATATATGTATGTATGTATAATATAATGAAATTATTGTATACAGTGCTCAGATGCACCACAACTTGTCAAAAGTGTGTATAAAGCATATGCAGTAATGTACAAATATCTGAAAAATGAACAGTGTATGAGTCAGATACATGCTTGCATGTGTACGGAGGGGAGAAAATCAGGTGTAGTGTTGGCGAATCTCAGGAAGCATGGAAGTTTTGAAGGATGCAGTGCTCCAACAACTTACAACTGATGCCAGCAGTTTGTTCCATACTTCAGCAACTCTTAGCGTGAAAAAGTGTTTACAAAAGTCATGGGAGCTATGCAGTTTTCTGACTTTGTAAACATGTCCACGGGTGTTAGACAAGGGGAGTTTGAAAAGGAGCTCAGAGTTATTGTTAGTAAGATGGTTAATAATGTTATGACTGTCTGCCAAGTCAGCTGCCAGACATCGGAGTTTCAATGTGTCCATGCCCAGGGAAGTGAGGCGTTCAGAATATGGCAAATGCTTGATGGAGGGTATTCTCTTGGTTGCATGTCGCTGAATGGTTTCCAGATGATTAATATCCTTGGAAAGATAGGGGTTCCAAACTGGTGATGCAAATTTATATAGCACCATAGCTATATAAAGCCTCAGATAGATAGCCGGAGATGTATATGTATATATATATGTATGTATATAGATAGATATATATGTATGTGTGTGTTGCATTCTAATGGTGGAGGGGACCTGTGGAAGAGGTAGACCCAGGAAGACATGGAATAAGGTAGTGAAGCATGATCTTTGAATGTTTGGTCTCACAGAGGCAACAACAAGTGACTGAGACCATTGGAGATTTTCTATGCTCGAGAAAACCGATCAAGCCAAATGAGATCATAGTTGTGGCCAATGCCAGTGCTGTCTGACTAGTACCCATGCTGGTGGTATGAAAAAGCACCGTTCATGCATTGGAACTCATGGAGGCAGTGACATCAAGCCGAGTGAGATCATAGCCATGGCTGATGCCAGTGTCACGTAACTGGCCCATTAAAAATACCCTTCAATCATTGGGTGATATGCTGTGCTTATGAAGACCTGCTGAACTGAATGAAATTGTAGTTGTGGCCGATGCCAGTGCTGTCTGACTGGCACCTGTGCTAGTGGCATGTAAAAAGCAACATTCAAGCATTGGGCCTCATGGAGGCAGTGACAGGTGACCAAGACCCTTGGCGATATACCATACTTGTGTTGACCTGTCAAACCAAGTAAGACCATAGTCATGGCTGATGCCAGTCACAGATCAATGCACTCATACCAGTGGCATGTAAAAAGCACCCACTACACTCTCAGAGTGGTTGGCATTAGGAAGGGCATCCAGCCATAGAAACCTTTCCAAATCAGATTGGAACCTGGTGCAGCCCCCTCAGCTTACCAGTTTTCAGTCAAACCATCCAGCCTATGCCAGTATGGAAAGCAGATGTTAAACGAAGATGATGATGATGATGATGATGATGATGATATATATATATATATATATATATATATATGCAGACATGGCTGTGTGGTTAGGAAGCTTGATTTATCTTCTTAGTTACATTGCTGTGACTATACATACCACCAAGGCGGCAAGCTGGTAGAAAGGTTAGCACACCAGGTGAAATGCTTAGCGTTATTTCATCTGTCTTTATGTTCTGAGTTCAAATTCCGCCAAGGTTACTTTGTATTTCATCTTTTTGGGGTCAATAAATTAAGTAGTAGCTGCATTTTGGGGCCAACTGGCCCCCTCCCCAGAAATTTCAGGTCTGGAGTAGAAAAGTATACATACCTGTCCCAGAACACTGAGTTCCACCATCACATCCCTTTTATCACTATCATTCATGTCCCTCACTTTTTAAAGGACTTGTTGAACAAAAAGGGACATGAGGTCAGGTAATACCTTTAGTTGTGTTAAGGATAGAGCTACTTCTCTCATTCTGGTGCAATGAAAAAGAAACACCCTGTTTACACTGTGAAGTAATTGGTGTTAGTAAAGGCATCCAATCATAAAATCAACCCAAAATGTAAAACAAAAAGAAAACATGATTTTCCAACCCACCTAGGTGAGCAGTACCATGCAACCTATGCCAACCCATGCAACCTATGCCAATCTAACGAAAATGGACATTAAATGCTAATGATGATGAGGAGGAGGATGAGGATGATATATAGGAAGTGTGTATTTGTTTTGTGAAATATACTTCTGGAAAGAAATGATAAGTTTAACAAGCAAGTAGCATAGATAAACAACAGAACTTCTGCAGACATATAGAACAAGAATAATATACCAAGAATAATATATGCACAGGTGGACTGACTACGTCCCAGGTAGGGGCCACGGGTTATGGCTTCACTAGTCTTGCCGGGTCTTCTCACGCACAGCATACTTCCATAGGTCTCGGTCTCTAGTCATTTCCATGGTGAGACCTAACGTTCGAAGGTCGTCCCAGGTTTTTCTGGGTCTACCTCTTCCACGGGTTCCCTTCAAAAATAAATCTTGGCAGAGACTTCACTGTAGCATGGCTGGGCTACCTTTAATGAATACCACATGGCTAAACTGTCAAAGTTTTACAATTAGCTTAAACCATTAGTAACTGCTATTGAGCATTTAACCAAAACATGGGGTACTATCTTCAGTGAAGTAGCCTTATCTTCAGTGAAAGACACCCAACATGATCATAACTTCTCAACACATCGATTTCATTTCTTTTTAAATGTCGAATTATATTTTCTTAAAATAGTATGGTGCTTATAGAACTCGAGCTGACATACAATTGGTCCTTGCTGTCTAATACCTATGCAGCTTTTAGAATTAAATTTGGTGACAAAAACAACCTTTATTGTTATGTAAGAATGATAATAATTTTGGACAAGTGAGAATGCCAGACATGAGGGATCTATTTGTAAGAAGAGTGCAAGAAACAAATACCTCAAGACAGTAGAAATAATGTGGCATCTTTGAAAAGATATGAATGTGACATGCAGAATTAAAATACTGACCCTGACAATTACAGCTTCACTAAGTGGACCTGATGCCATTAGAAATGAAGATGCATCATAGTTCCAATAGGTGTTGGCAAATTTTATAGGTGTGGAACTTTTTTCAGTTGGTGGTGTACTCACATTCAAAACTGGTTGATCATCTTTGGAGAACAGTGCTGCAGGAAATAAAATTCTTGGAATAGAACTTGTGAAAAGTTACGATGCAAAAATGAAAGTACCTAACCAATGTTTTCATTTAGGATTTCACAGATTTTATAGTTAAATATTATTGGAGATTTATAGAAATATTATGTAGTATATTTATAGATTTCTCTTTTACAATTATCAATTCTTTTGATTAGTACTTTAGCAAATGTTTGTAAGAATGATAATATAAATGAGTGAAATTATGCATATTTTATTTAGCTTTGGACAAATAATTTCTCACATAGCCTTCCGTTGATCGATGCCTTGTGAATAAAATTGAGTTGACAGCAACTGTACTGAATCCTGCTGTATGTGTGTATGTGCATATGTCTGTGTTTGTGAGTATGTGCTATAACAATTATTAAGTTGTTTCACAAATGAAAATGAGAGTACTCAAAAAATGTGTAAAATTAATACATGATACATAGTAAAGAAATATCACTGTTTTCTATGACTTTAACGTGTACTAAATAGAGCATTCCTTAAATCAATGTACTTTCAATAGAAGTTTTCTCTCAAATCGCAATTCTATTTAAGTATTCTTTATCTGTTTCAGAATGCTGTCAAATTCAGTTATTCAATCATGATGCAATCAAAGTTATCTACAGTAGCATAACAACATTAAAAATATCTTATTTAAAATCCTACTAATTTTAAGAAAGATGATACAGGGTGCACATACAAAAAAAGTTACACCTCCATCATAGATCTGCAACAGAAAAGCAACAGCTTATTCTACTAAAGCAAATATTGTCAATGATAGTAATTGTTGCTTCCCTACAAAACAGTACATAAGAATGGATGAGAGAAATTTCAAATGTTACTACCACAACCATGCTTCATTTTTCTGAAATGAAGGCAGGCCAAATACCCTAGCTCTTTCAAGCTACATTTACTGAAATGAAGAAAGGTTGAATGCCCTAGCTCTTTCAAGTTACATATGGAGATTGAAATAGAAAGAAACTAAAATCTTTTAACATTTTTGCAATATACTAAACCAAATTGTACTCTGATGGTTATAATATTTAGAGCCTAAATGTTGTTCTTTTTTATTATTTTAAATCCACTTAAGACTTCAAATGATTATTTAAATAAAAGGTCTAAAATTTAAAACTGAACATATGTTAACCAATTCCTTCTACCTAATTTAATCAAACAATGGAACATAATTAAATGCATAATACATTCTTTGATCTGTGTGTGTTTGTATTAGGTACATGTAAGCTTGCTACCTTCCCTTATGACATTTCATCATATGCATAATATATGCATACATCTTTTTTTACTTGTTTCAGTCATTAGACTGCAGCCATGCTGGGGCATCACCTCGAATGAATCGATCTCAGAACTTATTTTTTAAGCTTGGTACTTATTCTATTGGTCTCTTCTGCCAAACTGCTAAGTTACAGAGGTGCAAACACACTAACACTAGTTGTCAAACGATGGGATGGGGAACAAACACAGACAGAAAGACACACACACACATAGATATACAAACATACATACATACATACATACATACATACATACATACATACATACATAAATACATACATACATATAAATATATATATATATATATATATATATATATATATATATATATATATATATATGAAAAAACAAGTAAAAAATAGAAAATGCTAAAATAATTTTATTGTGAACATTTCAGTACCGGTTTCGGTCATTTTGAGACCTTTTCAACTGTAACGATTAAATAATTAAATTTAGAAAAATTAGAAGAAAAGTTTTTTTAAAAGAATATTTCTATAGTAGTGTTCAGATTTAAGTGGCATTCTGCCTTTCTCTGACTCCCTTGTTTGCACTTGTGTGTTCGAGGTAGTTGTGAGTTCTTGGTAGGGTAGTAGAGGGAAGGCTGGTGAGGAAAGGGGGGTGGGAGAATCTGGGAGTGCCCTGATGGGCACTCTACCAATTTAGGGACGAGACAACGAATAAGTAAAGAAAATCTCTTTATTACAAAATACAAGCCACTTCTTAACGGGTCTACGACAAACAATTAATATACCTCAACTTTAGAATAAAAGAAAAAAATATATATACACACACAAATACTACACTCCATAGAATCCATTACTAATCAGCCCCTTCATAGCTATATTTACACCCATTCATATTCTCCCTTCTCTGTTTTTTTCTTCTTCTTCTTCTTCCTCTTCTTCTTCATCATCATCGTTATCATCATCATCGGCATCATCATCACCACCATCTTCTCCTTCTCCTCCTTCTTCTTCTTCTTCTTCTTCATCATCATCGTTATCATCATCATCGTCGTCATAATCATCACCACCATCACCATCATCGTCATCTTCTCCTTCTCCTTCTCCTTCTTCTTCTTCTTCTTCTCCACCCCCTACCCCTTAAGTTTGTCACTAATGTTTTTTAGTATAACACCTACGCTAATTCTATAAACAAGCCTGTCAATATAAATATTCTCCTGAATTGAACTGAGACTGCCAGCCGCCACTGACCATTCAAAATACGACCATCAGGGCACTCCCAGATTCTCCCACCCCCCTTTCCTCACCAGCCTTCCCTCTACTACCCTACCAAGAACTCACAACTACCTCGAACACACAAGTGCAAACAAGGGAGTCAGAGAAAGGCAGAATGCCACTTAAATCTGAACACTACTATAGAAATATTCTTTTAAAAAAACTTTTCTTCTAATTTTTCTAAATTTAATTATTTAATCGTTACAGTTGAAAAGGTCTCAAAATGACCGAAACCGGTACTGAAATGTTCACTATAAAATTATTTTAGCATTTTCTATTTTTTACTTGTTTTTTCATATATATCAACTCGTGTGTTCCTTTTAACCCTTATACATATATATATATATATATATATATATATATATACACACATGCACAATGGACTTCTTTCGGTTTCTGTCTACCAAATCCTCTCAAGGCTTTGGTTGGCCTGAGGTTATAGTAGAAAACACTTGTCTAAAAGTGCCTTGCAGTGGGACTGAACCCAGAACCATGTGGTTGGGAAGCAAGCTTTTTAACACATATCCAATGTGTTTGGCTTGTGTGTATGCATGTGTGTGTACGTACACATACACACGTGTATATGTGTGTGTATGCATGTTTATATAAATCAGTGAATGATATGCACATTAATATGAAAACTAAGAAATGTGTGAACCTGAATGGCTTGTTAGAAACTTATAACCAACAACACTAATATTTAAAAGATACAACATTTAAAAAGAAATTTTAACCCACTGACCTTTGAATTTAGAATATTCCAAAGAGGTGAAAAGAAAACAAAATTCTGTAAGATATTGGGTATAGCACTGTACTATTCCTGCAACTTACTGCTTCAACAGCACAATGTTACTTGTTATATTGATTTCAAATTTTGGCCAGCAATTTTAGAGGTGGAGCTAAGTCAATTACATTGACCCCAGTGTCCAACTGGTACTTATTTTATCAACCTTGGCAGAATTTGATCTCAGAACATAAGGATAGACAAAATGCTGCTAAGTTTCCTGGTGAAGTAATGCTTCTATTAGCTCACTGCCCTGTGTGTTATTTGTTATATTGGATATATTTTACTTGAAATACATCCTTAAGAGTTCAAGTAATTTTGCGGGGAGAAAATAAAGTAGACTGTATAACTTTTGATTGCCATTGGTATCTCTATTTTATGTTACATAAGCCCACTGGCTATAGTACCTCTCATGATGTAGCCACTGCCTAAAGTACCTCACATAAATAGCCACACTCTATAATATCTTACATGATAAAGCTTACCCTATAGTACCTAACATGATAGGACTACCCACTAGAGTACCTCATATGAAGTAACACACATAATGTGGCTTATCCAGTGTAATATCTCACATGATTGAAGTAATATGTTTAGTATTGTACATGTAAGATAGTGACATTTTTTTAGAATTTACATTCATGATTACTATAGTACCAAATACAGAGGGCTACCATCTATGATACCTAGACTGACATGGCAGACACATGTAGCTCTCGATATTATAAAGCTATCTGTAGTCTCTTACAAATTGGAGCTATTCTTTGTAGTACAAGAATACTTTTTGCAACCCCTTCCACAACACCATCCCACCAACTCCAATTTACCTAACATGACAGTTAGCAATTGTATCCTCCATTCAATAAAACTGACTCCTTTCAATCAAGAATAAGTGATAAACAATACTTACAAATCTGGTATGTCTGTCTCTTTGCATTGAAAAATTTAAATTTGATACGGATTGCATTTTTAGGAATCTTCAGTTTCAGGTAAGGATCTTATGTAACAAATGAGATATCAAGAGTTGTAAACACAGACTATTACTATACAATATTCAATGTCATATTTCTGGATTAACAAGTTAAATTATTCTGATAAACATTGCATGTACTCTTTTCAACCATTTAAGTATAATGTAGCAAAGTCATAAATTTGTTTCCAAATCCAGACATTGAATGGTTGGTGACAATGTGAAATTAATAGTATTAGCAAAGTAAAGATTCAGCTTATTCTTTCTTTCTATTTACCCACCTGCCTGCCTGTCTATCTGTCTATCAATCTATCTATCTATATACCTACTCTTCCTCCATTTTTCTATCTATCTATCAATCTATCTATCTATCTACATATATATATCATCATCATCATCATCATCATCATCATCATCATCGTCGTCGTCGTCGTCGTCTTCATCGTTTAACATCTGCTTTACATCGTATAACGTCTGCTTTACAGGGTTGAATGGTTTGATTGAGGGCTGGCGAGCCAGAAGGCTGCACCAGGCGCCAATCTTATCTGGCAAAATTTCTATAGCTGGATGCCCTTCCTAATGCCAATCACTCTGAGAGTGTAGTGGATGCTTTTACGTGCCACTGTCATGAGGGCCAGTCAAGCAGTACTGGCAATGATCACGCTCAAATGGTGTTTTTAATGTTCCACTGGCACAAGTGCCAATCGGGTGATACTGTCATTAGCCATGACAGCGATTTCACTTGCCTCAACAGGTCTTCACAAGCAAAGTTTATTGTCCAATGATTGAAGGGTACTCTTAAATGGGCTGGTTATACAGCACTGGGATATGCCACAGTTATGGTCTCACTTGGCTTGCTGGGTATTCTCAAGCACAGCATATCTCCAAAGGTCTCAGTCACTTGTCACTGTCTCAGTGAAGCCCAGTGTTTGAAGGTCATGCTTCACCACCTTATCCCAGGTCTTTCTGGGTCTACCTCTTCCACAGTTTCCCTCAACTGCTAGGGTGTAGCACTTTTTCAGACAGCTGCCCTCATGCATTCACAACACATGACCATACCAGCACAGTCATCTCTCTTGCACACCATATCTGATGCTTCTTAAGTCTAACTTTTCTCTCAGAGTGCTTTCACTCTGTTGGGTATGCAACACTGACATTACACATCCAGCGGAGCATACTGGCTTCATTCCTTGCAAGCTTACGCATGTCCTCAACAGTCATGGCCCATGTTTTACTGCCATGTAGCATGGCTATTCATACACATGCATCATAGAATCTACCTTTTACTCTGAGCAAGAGGCCCTTTGTAACCAGCAGGGGAGGAGTTCTCCGAACTTTGCCCGGGCTATTCTTATTCTAGCAGCTACACTATATATATATATTTAAAAATGTTGAAGTATATATATATACTCACGCATACATATCATTATCATTATCATCATTGTTATCAACCATGTTGGCATGAATTGGGCAGTTTGATAGAATCTGAAGGGTTGGAGAACTGCATTGTGCCCCTCCCTACTTTCATCCCTATGCATCTTTGACCTCCTCCATCCCTATCATTATACATCTCTCACTCTTACTCCAATGCTCTTCGCATGGCTGGTATAGTTTGCTGCCCTTCCTCACACCAGCACTTTACTGGGTGCACTGGATGCCTTTTTCCTGACACAGGCACAAGTGAGACTTATGAAACTAAAATATCCCCCTCAACTGAATGCAGGTATAGTGGGGAGGGAAGCTGCTTTATGCTAGCTGTTGAGTGGTTAAAGTATGATAGAACAATCAGGAACAGGATTCTTGCTAGAAAGGATATATGTGGCTACCTTACATTATGAAAATGGGTAGTAATTGGGATGGTGTTTGAAAGAGACACAAAGATGGTGATGATGAGATGTCAAAGTACAAGAACACGAATAGAGTATGGAGACAGAAATCAAGAAGAGTAGGTGGGTATATTTTGTAAGTGTGTGGAAGAGGGAAAGTTTAGATCTGGGAGTAGGGATGAGTGTTGTGCATAATGAACAAAGGTGGAGGTGTACTCTTTTACTTGTTTTAGTCATGTGACTGAGGCCATGCTGGAGCACCAACTTTAGTCAAGCAAATCGACCCCAGGACTTATTCTTTGTAAGCCTAGTACTTATTATATCGGTCTCTTTTGCTGAACCACTAAGTTACAGGGACGTAAACACACCAGCATTGGTTGTCAAGCGATGTTGGTGGGGGGGTGTACAAACACAGACACACAAACATATACACACATTTCAGTTTCCGTCTACCAAATCCACTCACAAAGCTTTGGTTGGCCCGTGGCTATAGTAGAAGACAATTGCCCAAGGTGCCACGCAGTGGGACTGAACCCGGAACCATGTGGCTGGTAAGCAAGCTACTTACCACACAGCCACTCCTACGCCTTATATGTAGTTAATGATCAATGTGAATTGGAAGGTAAGGTGGTAAGATTGAGTAAAGGATTTCAATTGAAGTGGCTCAAGACAGGTGAGTTGATGACTGGCAGTACAGAAAGAGTGATGAGTGGCAGAATAAGAAAACTATCTACAGGGTAAGGATGAGGGATAGAGAGATGGTGCATTGGGGGTGGGTGGCTAAAGGTTGCTAGAGTGTTGGGGTAAGAGGGAGAGATGTAGAATGATAGGGATGGATGAGGTCAAAGGTGTGAAGGGATGAATATAGGCAATGGCAAACAAAGATAGTAGGGTGGATGATGGTAGATGTAACAGAGTGTAAAGAATGAAATGTGGATGTCAATAAGATGTAGTTCAGAGGAGAAGGAAAGATAACTGGTAACAATGAAAAGGTGATCAAGAGTGTGGGTAGAGATGATGTTAAGAATGAGGATGTCAAAAGAAGGCATTTCCAGAGAGAGAGAAAGAGAGAGAGAGAGAGAGAAAGAGAGAGAGAGAGAGAGAGAGAGAGAGAAGGAGGGGGAGAGAGAAATGCTAGCAATTAATTACAGCAGTAGAATAATGTAGTAGTTAGAAGGTTGATGGAGAATGAGTAATAGGGAGATGTGGGGTGAAGAAGTTTTGACAGGGACAAATTGAGTACAGCACCCAGATTTGTACATACACATAATGCTTTTAGAACCCCAGTTTTACTGTGATGGCAGGTATTCTCAAGCATCATGTATCACTGATCTCCTCTGCCATGATTCTCTCCTTTTGTCATTCTTTCCTAGGATCTCAACATCTTAAGATCAGTCTTCATTTTTTCATCACACATCTTACTGGGTTTCCCTCTTCCATGGGCCCTATCCATATAAAGTAATTGTCACTTCTTTATACAGCTACCCTCATCCATATGCATCATATGTCCATTCTAATGCAACAACAACAACAACAACAATGAGTTAAAACACATAAAACCATCAACAAAAAGAAATATATTCAGATAGAACCAAAATAGAAATGATGGCACAGATGATGACTTACTTGATTTTGCATTAAAATAATGTATATAAGATCTTCTTTTACATGTACGTCCATCACCTCCACAAATTCCACAGCGATCCAATTCTTTACCATACAGGAGACCATCACATCCAACTGGCTACAACAAAACCAAACAATCAAACATCATAGGTCCAATATTTAGGTGTAAAAATAATATTGGCTCCAAATTTTGGCATATGGTCAGCAATTTTGGGGGAGGGAGTAAGTCAATTACATCAACCCCTAAAGGGTGAAAGGCAAAGTCAACTTTGGCAGAATTTGTACTCAGAATGTAAAGACACAAAGCACTTTGCTCAGTATGCCAACAATTCTGCCAGCTCACTGCCTTAGGTATAAAAACAATATTAAAAAGCAATTGTTGAAGCATTTTTAATTATTCTTTTAGTGGTTCCAGCCACCAGATTATGGTCATGTTGGAGCATAGCTTCACTTTTAGTGTCAGTTACACTAGGAACATGGTTTTGTTATCTAGTGTGGGAGACATGATTCCTGGTAATTTTGGGGTACTGATTTCGAAAATGAAATCCATTTTGCTCTATCACGTCAAGATTTTTCCCAAATTCAAATGTCCATTTTTCAACATTTCTGGTATTGTCCCCATTTCTAAAGATAGATTTGGCTTCATCAAATGCAGATCCATGTGGAGCTTGACACATCTTTGGAAACATAGTTTTCAATATCGTTTAAAGTAAATGCAACTACAAAAGTGAAAACAAGTCATGATTTAAGAATCTTCAGTAAATAAAAAGCATCAAACTTGTGCAACTTTCTTCTATTTTCAGTCTAACCAGTTTTAAATGTCATGATGATGATAAGAGTGTCCTTTATACAATTAAATGTTAATAAACAATACATTTCTGTGGTCCTTGATATCATTAATGTCTCATATTTGTGGAATTTGTCTGCAGATATACCAATGCTATGCTTGATTTAGTGTGATTATCACTGATCATCTCCTCCATGATTCTCTCCTTTTGTCATTCTTTCCTTGAATCTCAACATCTTAAGATCAGTCTTCATTTTATCATAACACATCTGGCAGGGTTTCCCTCTTCCATGGGTTCTATCCATATAAAGGTGAGATGTGTTTTCTTGAACCTTTAAATAGTTCTTATGAAAATTGGTATTTTGAATGTGCCCCTATTGTTTTAATTGTGAGATCACATGGGTCAAGGTCACCTTTTGTCAAGCATGGGTTAAAGACCATAGAAAAAACTTTATGGTATGAATACTTTTTATGAAACTTTTCAATCACAAATCTGCATTTGCTTACTTTATAGCTGTAGAAAATTCTGAAAATGCTTTTCCAGGTGACAACTGGCCTGAATATATGGTGTGTATTTCAAAGATATGGCCAGTTGTGAGAGGAGAAAATATAAAACAGACCTGATGTCTTCTGCTTTATTTGTGGATGCTACTCATTAGTTAGGTAGCAAAACAAAATCACAGATTTTGTGAAGAAAGACACCTCACTAACTTTTGCATGAAAATGAGCAATCAAAACAAAGATAGGGGACCCCATATAATGTGCAAAATGTGTTGAAACACTGAGATTGTGATTGTTTCAAGTGCTAAAGCAGGAAGTTTCCAGTTTTGTCTGGTGAGAAAATTAAGGTTGGTATGTTTAATGTGCCACAGACTAGGTGGCTCTTGCAGGGCAAGCAGTTTTTGGAGACAATGTCTGTCTCTGAAAAGGAAGCATGGAATGATTTTGCAGCAGTTGTGTCTGATTTCCTAGGAAATAGGAAGGCATCAAATTATGAAGAAGTTGTGCAGACTCTGTTAATTCAGTATAACAGTGCATTTCCTGTACAGTCATCTGGGTTACGTCCCTAAAAATCATAGTGCAATAAGTGATGAGCAAGGAGAAAAATTTCCATAAAGCCATCAAGATCATGGAGACTGGGTATCAAGACAGGTGAAAAACAAATATGATAGTTGATCGCTGCTGGTCTCTGCAAAGAGATTATCATGATGCAAGTTATTCATGCAAAGCAGCAAAAAGGAAGTTCACTCCTTGAGTAGCTGAAACCACAATTTGATAGAAATATTTATCCAAAGATGCATAATTAAATATTTTGCATAATATATTTGTTAAACAATAGAAAATACTGTTTGGTTTGTGTTAGTTTCTTATTTCAGTATTGCATTTAATGGCAAAATTTTCATTTTAAGGTAAAAAAATGAATTCCTGTTTAACAAAAAATTTGATGTGATAGAAAAATTCTGAGGACATTTCTGAATCCAACACCATCAAATTAGGTAGGACTAATTATAAAAAGCAAGACAAGTAAAAGTATTTTGAAAATGTTCCCTTGTGTTATCAATAAAACTGTAAAAGCAGAGAGTAAGCTGTAGAAAAAGAAAAATTTGGTGTAATTGAAGAATCTGACTGTTGTTTTGAAATCAGCATACCAATTTTAGTCTAAAGCAAGTGAAACATCAAACTCAACAGAAATTTAGTTTAAAACTGTTCCCCTGTGTTATTTTAACTCCAGTACATTGGCTGGTATTTAATGAATACACCTTTTACTTGTTTCAATAATTGGACTGCACTGTGCTGGGGCAGCACCTTGAAGGGTTTAATAAAAAAAGTCAATCCAGCTCTTATTTTTAAGCATGCTGCTTATTCCATTCATACTTTGGCCAAACTGCTAGGTTAAAGAACGTAAACAAGCCAACACCCATTGTCAAGTGTTGGTGAGGGATAAGCATAGCACAAACACAAAAATTCACACACACACACACACACACACACACACTAAAACACAAAGTATCAAAACTTTTCTGCACTAGTTAGGTTTAATAGAAAATAAGTTATTTACCAAAATTTTTACATCATTTCCTTTGAAATAGTCACCTTGCACAGCAATATACCAGTTCCAGCATTCCTGCCACTTTTGGAATCCGGTCTGGAGGTCATCTTCCATAAGCAAATTGAGGACCTTCTGCAATTCACCCTTGATCTCGACAATGGTGTTAAAAAAGGCACCTCTGAGTTACATTTTCATCTTGGGGAAGAGATGGAAGTTTGCAGGTACTAAATCTGGCAAATAGAGCGAGTGCAGAAGTGATACTATGCTGCTTTTGGCAAGAAACTCACGATTGATGAGAGCTCGGTGACAGGGTGCATTGTTGCTGTGAAGAATTCAATTTTTCACACTCTACAGAACTGGTCGCTTACACTAAATGTCCTCCCTCAAATGCTTCAAAATGTTGTTGATTGTCCTTTGGTGATCCTCATGCACACACTGATAAATTTTCTCCCTATTTCCAGGAGTGATACTTGTGGCAAGTCTTCCAGATTGCTCATTGTCTTCCAGGGACACTCTTCCACTTTTGAAGTGCCCATGCCACTTGAAATATTGCATGCAAACACTTGCTTTGGTTGCTGTAAGCTTGCTGAAGCATGCTCAGTATCTCTGCAGCAGAATTACCAAGTTTAATCCAAAATTTTACATTGGTTTTTTGTTCCAACTTCCTGTCCATGACAAAAAGTGAAAACTACAGCATTACACACAATCTCACGTACACAAATTCCACAACTTGTGAAGTAAACACAGCAATGTCACTTGACACACTGCCTCATAAAGGTCACTGCTAGCTCTCACTGAGCACACAACTGTGGGCTGCCATTTGTTGGTGTACTACAGAATTAGTCTGGTAACATTTTGACGCTACCTCATACAAGCACACATCTGCTAAATCCACTCACAAGGCCTTCACCAGCCTAAGGCCTTTGTCAAAAACACTTGCCCAAGATGCCAGATAGTGGAACTGAATCAAAGACCACATAGTTGAGAAACAACCACATAGCCATGCCTGGAAGGATGAAATGCAAATACCATCTGCATGGCATTAGATCTCAAAACATAGAAGGACACAACCAAATAGTATAAAATCACAGCAACAAAACAGGGAAACTGATAAGCCAAACGAAGTTAAAAACCAGAAAAAAGTACAAAAGTTATCTGACTGACAGGTGGAGGCTTTGCATAGTAGATTTCCAAAGAGGATTGCCGCAAATAGTAGTAGTGAGACATGGTTATGGTTGCAGAATCGAAGGCTGAAGAGTCTCAAAGCTTGTTAGTAGCAGCACAAGATCAAGCATTAAGGACTAATTGGATTAAAGCCATGATAGACAAGAACCAAGTAGATTTGCAATGTAAGTTATGCAAATCAAAAGAGGAAAGTGTTACTCATATAGTTAGCGAATGTAGCATGCTGATACAGAAAGAATACAAGAAAGCACATGACAACCTAGGGAGAGTAATCCACTGGGAGTTATATACAAAGCTAGGATTTGACCATGCTGATAAATGGTATGAACATGAATCTAGTAAAGTACTAAAAAGTAAGAAATATAAGATGTTGTGGGGCTTTAACATTGACAGAGTAGTAGAAGCTAGAAGGCCTGATTTAGTAGCAGCAGACAAAGAGAATAGAAAGTGCCAAATAATTAACTTTACAGTCCTAAATGATGAAAAATCAATATGAGAGGTATACAAGAAATAGCAAAGTATCAGGACCTAACCATTGAGTTACAGAGGCTATGGAAAGTGTGGTTAAAATATGTCCCTGTACTTATAGGTGCATTGGCAACCATTCCTAAAGATTTGGACAGATGGATAGAGGAAATAGGCATAAAGCCCAGTTTAGTACAACTCCAGAAAACACTTTTATTAGGGACAGCTAGAGTACTTAGGGGGTGCTTGGCACCTAAGGTTACTTGTCACCCGATGTTGGGAATTTTTCTTTTCCAACAGTCTAATCTGTTGTGTCCATATGAATAATAATGATAATAATAATAATAATAATAATAATAATAATAATAATAATAATAATAATAATAATAATACGCAGCAGCCACTGCAGCCACAAAAGAAGCTGGATACTCACTCAAACCCATCCAAACAGGAGTACCACCACCCAAACAAACCCTGTGGATAAATAACATCCAAAACAAAATACAAAAAATGAGAAAAGATCTGTCAATTCTTAATGAAATCAGTAGACAATCAACGCTACTGAGCAACAAAAAGAAAACAAAAATACTCCGCAAATATAACATCACAGAAAAAGATTTACCTGAGATAAAAGAAAAGCTGAAGCAAGATATCCTTGCCAAAGCACAAAGGATCCACCGGTACGAGAAACGCCAGCGCTTCTTTGAACAAAACAAAAAGTTCAACTCCAACCCCAAAAAGTTCTACCAAGAACTTGGCAAAAATAAAATAGAAATCACTGCAGCACCAACGGCAGAAGAAGTGGAAGAATTCTGGAAAGAAATATGGTTGGCGAATGAACAACCAAAAAAAAGGAGTATCAAGACAACAAACTCAGCATCTGAGCAACTTTGGACCCCCATAACAACTGAAGAGGTCACCCAGGCACTGCAAAGACTAAGCAACTGGAAGGCACCTGGGCATGACAAGATCCCCAACTTCTGGTTGAAATATCTAACAGGAATGCACAAAAAGCTGGCTGAAAACTTTAACAACATACTAGCAGAGCCAGAGACAATGCCTGAATGGCTCATGGAGGGGAAAACCATCTTAATTCCCAAATCAAATGAGACAGCAAAGCCAGAAAACTACAGACCAATAACCTATCTCCCTACAATGTACAAGGCATTTACTGCAGTGATATCGCAAAGGCTGAACAAGCACCTTGACGAAAACAACCTGTTTCCAGAAGAGCAGAAAGGATGCCGCAAAGGCTCATATGGCTGTAAAGATCAACTAATGATTAATAAAACCATAACTGAAGACAGCCACAGAAAGAAGAAAGGCCTCAGTATGGCCTGGATCGACTACAAAAAGGCGTTTGATAGCATCCCCCACACATGGATCCTCAAAACACTAGCCATTAACAAAGTAGCACCAACAATTATAAAATTCATAGGGCACTCTATGAATAACTGGCAAACAGTGCTACAGCTCCAAACAAAAGAGGGACTCATGAAAACCAAAGCCATCCCCATTAGAAGAGGAATATTCCAGGGAGACACGCTCTCTCCACTCCTTTTCTGCTTGGCACTGTCACCTCTATCTGATATGCTAAATAGAACTGGATGCGGATATAAATGTTACGGCAAAACGATCAGCCACCTTTTATATATGGATGACCTAAAACTATACGCTGCAAATGACAAACAGCTGGAAACATTATTAAAGAAATAGATATGAAATTTGGATTAGAGAAATGTGCCAAAGTAACCATAAAAAGAGGAAAAATAGTTAAGAGTAGCAACATCACACTAGATAAAACCAATGAAATAAAAGAATTAGACCAAAGCCAAACTTACAAATACTTAGGAATCCATGAACTAGATAAGACACAACACACACAAATGAAAGAGAAAATAAAAAAAAGAATATTATAGACGAGTTAGATAAATACTAAAAACAGAGCTCAATGCTAAAAACAAGATAGGTATTAACACTTTAGCTGTCCCAGTTATAAGTTACAGCTACAATATCCTTAACTGGACACTAAATGAACTGACCAAAATAGACAGGAAAACAAGAAAAATAATGACAAGATCTAGGATGCATCATCCAAAATCTGACATAGAAAGACTATATATACAACGTATAGAAGGTGGTAGAGGCCTTATACAGCTGGAAAACTACTATAAAATAACCACCATAGGACTGCAAAAATATCTACTTCAGAAGGAAGGAAAACTGATACAAATAGCGGCAAAATACGAGCAAAACAAAAAACTGTTCTCAGTATTTAAGGAAGCTGACAAATACCAACAAGAAATCATACCACCTAATAAACATGAAGAAGAAGAAGATGAAGAAACAACAAAAGCTATAAAACAAATGAAATCCAAACTAAAAATAGAACAGCAACGAACCATGATAAAACGATGGCAAGAAAACCCCATTCATGTTAAATACTGGACTAAACTAAACACAAAAGAAATAGACAAAGAAAAATCCCAGCAATGGTTGAGAAGCTCAGGACTCAAAGCAGAGACAGGGGGATTTTTAATTGCAGCACAAGACCAAAGCCTCCCCACCAGAAATTACCAAAAACATGTAATGAAAAGAAATATAACAAGTAACTGCAGAATATGTGGAGATGGACAAGATACAATAAATCATATTATCTCTGGCTGCCCAGTCCTGGCTAAGAAGGAATATATTCACAGACATGACAGAGTTGGAACCTACATACACTGGAAGCTATGCCAACATTATGGAATAACAACAGAAAAAAGATGGTATAGGTACACACCAGAAAAGGTCACAGAAAACGAGAAAGCAAGCATACTCTGGGATATGCCGATACACACAGATAGAGAAATTAAGGCCAACAGACCAGATATAGTTGTCAGAGATCATGAAGAAAAAAAATGCTTTCTAATTGATGTATCAATACCAGCAGATGACAACGTGTCTCTAAAAGAAATGGAGAAACTTTCAAAATACAAAGACCTGGAAATAGAGGTAACCAGAATGTGGAATCTAAAAACAGAAACAATTCCTATCATAGTAGGTGCATTAGGCATGATAAAAAAATATTCAGACAAATACATAACAAAAACACCAGGACTTACAAACACACATAACATACAGAAAATTGCACTACTAGGCACTGCACACATCCTACGCAGAACACTTTCCATACAATAACCATCAGAGCATCACAACAAATCACAGCACATACCTAAGGCACACAGAGCTGCGCTCGGTAGTGAAGTGAAAGCACGCTATAAAAATAAAACTACTGAATAATAATAATAATAATAATAATAATAATAATAATAATAATAATAATAATAATAATAATAATAACAATCCTTTCTACTAAAGGTACAATCTTGTGGGAGGGGATGAGTGGATTACATCGACCCCAGTGTTTCACTGGTACTTAATTTATCAACCCTAAAAGGATGAAAGGCAAAGCTGACCTCGACAGAATTAGAACACAGCATGTGAAGGACAAAATACCACTAAGCATTTCACCCAGTATGGTAATGATTCTGCTTTCTCACCAATAATAATAATAATAATAATAATCCGTTCCACTACAGGCAAGAGGTATGAAATTTTGAAGGAGGGAGCTAGTCGATTACATCGACCCCAGTGCTCAACTAGTACTCACTTTATTGACCTCGAAAGGATGAAAGGTAAAACTGACCACAGTGGAATTTGAACTTTGAATGTTAAGATGTATGAAATGCTGCTAAGCATTTCACCCAGCATGATGATGATGATGATGAGGAGGAGGATAATAATAATAATAATAATAGAGAAGTGAATGTGTGTCTGTGTTTATTGATGTCTATGTGTATGTGTTATGTGACTTAGAGAGAAGTAACAAGTGAATCAGTATGGTTTGATTGGAAGTGGAATGAGACAAGCCAGCTGCAATGAGCAAAAGCTGCTTTGGTAGTGTTAGAAGAGACAGAGTGAAGAGACAGCATGTCTGTGGGACAAAGGCTGGAGTATATTTGTGAGTGACTTGATATCAATCAGTCAGTGACTTTTTACTGGTTGTAGCCTAAGATAGCCATATGTTCCGCAGTGGTACTAACCTACCCTTGTAAGCGGTACTCCATTGTTGGTCTCACTCAAGCCTTGTAAATAATTACAACAGCGGGGAGCTGAAATGTTTTGTACCTCTATTCATTGCATGGCACACCAACAGTTTCTCCTCAAGAAGAAATTGAACTCAAGCCAAACACTATAAACTACTGAATTGTAGGAGACAGTGTAGTTGATTAAATTAACTCATTACTGATAACTTGTTTATTTATAATGGCTGAATGAGTAATATAAGACCAGCACCTTCAGTACCTTACCTAAGGACCATCAGTCTCTTACCCAAGTATCATCTGTCTCCTCCCCAGGTACTAATTTTCTTCTACCCAGGGACTCTAGTAATGATTTGAATTTTGGGAAGAGGAATGTAGGTTAGTTTAAGAGAAACATCAGGCTAATAAAAATATATACAAAAATTTATGTCAATGCTTCAGACAGAATTGTTCTTTGGAGAATGTAAGAATATAATATGTTGTTATTTAGATGATCCAGTACACCTTTGATTAAAGCATTCCTGCCATGGCTACCCCATATCATCATGTATCTACAATTACAATATTTAGTGTGTTTTTGTAGGATATGATTCAAGAGCGATCTGTTTGTTATTTCTAGTAGGTCAACTGATTGCATAGAGCTCTCATTGTTAGTTTAGCCTAGAAGTTATTGAGTAGTAAATTAAAAATATATATATATGTAAATCTTTCTTCAGCTCTGAAGACTTGGCTTCAATTCAAAGACACTAAGCTGGTCGATGATTTTAATCTAGAACACAGAAGGTAAAAAAACTTTTAGTTTAGTGGCACTAGGTTTCAGTTACCACATTTCAATTAAAGGAGAATTAAATGTTCTAACTTACAGTGCAAGCACCATTGATACATATTGCCTTCTTTTTCCATCTCAGTGGGTCCTGGAAAGATTCAAAAACCTCACATGGGGTACCATCAGGAAGCAAGCCAAATCTAGCAAATCGATCAATTTCTTGTCTTGGGTTCGAATGACAAATTACTTCACAAACAGCTAATTTATCTGATTGTTAAATAGAAAATAGAATATTAGATAACATAAACATAAGGCTTCAAATTCACAGGGTAGAAATATAAGTGATTATATCAAACAACAATATGATATTGATAATTTCTTTCACTGATCTGGAAAAGATGAAAGACAAAGTCAATGCCAGTGGGATTCAAATTCAGAGTATAAAGGGTTGTAAGTAAATACTGGAAGGGATTTTGTCTGTTACTCTATCAAGTATATAACTTCACTGTTTGTAACATCCATCATACATACTATAATGAAGTGTAGCAGTCTTTTGTGATGTAATTAAGTGCATTAGGACTTCTGAAATGTAATTCCATAGAAAAGAATCTCAGAGATGAAGCAAATAAAAATGAAGCTAATACTTTTATTTATTTACATATTATATATTATGAGTTCAAATCTTGGTTACTTTGACTTTGATTTTCACTTCTCTGGGATTGATATAACAAATAACAGTTATACACTGGTGGTTCACTCAATAAACTATACTTTTCCTTATGCCAATATCAAAAAATAATATAAAGGAATTTCTTGGCTTAAATTTACTCTAACAATAAAACAAAACCAGTAATTAGACTTGGAGGTGGAGGGGTAATATATGCAACTAAATCAGGCTTGACTATTTTTATGAAATTGCACATGGTGCACAGAGGTATACAATTACTAAATTCTAAGTTGATAAGATATTTCTCACTTAAAACAATTTCTTCACACAGGAAAGGCATGCAAACTGTTCTTTTATTGATTTCAGTCTTTGTACTACAGCCATATTTGGGCAGTGCCTTCAAGAATTTAATTGCTTATATTGATACCCACTTACTTAGTTTTCGGTCTGCTCATTATTTTATAATCATCTATGAGTTGAACTACTAAGTCATTGGACTAAATTTTACTTGCAATATATTGAGTGACCTGATGTTACAGTGGAAAACACTCACCCATGACGCCAAGCAGTTGAACTATCTTGAGATCATGTAATTTCAAAGCCAAATTCTTAACCCCAATGCTATAGTCAACTCTCGTATATAACTAATACTTATATTATTGACTCATAAAAGAATGGAAATGAAAGCTATCCTTGGTAGTATTAAACTCTAAATACAGTGGGAGGAAACTACAACCAACAAGGAAGCTTCTCTGTAGTTGTGTTGCCTGTTAGAAATAGTATCTAATTCTCCCTCAAATCACACTTTACCATTTTAAAGGCCACATTGGTTCGATACACCTGAAGAAATAGGATGGTTGCAATTGGACTAAACAGTAACAACAACAATAACCACCACTGCCCCCATCTCTGCTGCTGCCACCACCATGACTACTACTGTGTCATTAGATCTCTCACTCGATCTCTGTACCATTGCAGTTGTGATTCAAAGAATTAACACGCAAAAAGGGAATGAAAATAATCCTTACCAGAACCATATAATGTTCCTTCACTATAATATTTGGAACTCAAAATTCCAGTCTTCACAAAATGTCCGCATAAATCATTAATTGCTTTCTGAATTATGTTGTGCATTGGCTGTTTTCTTGAACATGGCTGTAACACAAGTGACAATAACAGTCTAATATCATGTCACAAATATGCAAAGATTTTCTTCCCTACTGTTTAGATTTTCTAGACATGTGTCCGTAGTGAGACATATAGATGAAATAGTGATGAATAGATCTGGTTCCATATTTCTGACAGGTGGCATAAAGTGAAATGGTTAATAATAAAAGATTGAGATGAAATGATGAAATGTTTTATGGCAGGAGACTTGTCCAACATATGCACATTTTCAGGAAAAATAATTTTTAAAAACAGATATAATATATATATATATGCAATGCTCCAGCATGGAGCAATCAAATGACTGAAACAAGTAAAAGAATAAAACAACTCTCTATGCATACATACATACATACATACATACATACATACATACATACATACATACATACATACATACATACATACATACATACATACATACATACATACATATATATATATATATACACACACACACACATACACATATATAAGACCCAAGGATCAAAGTGTAGGAAGTTAGTAAGCATTGAGCAGTTCATAAAAGGCATAAAGAAACAACTTTCAGGAGCAATAGTGGGTTATTGACATAGAAGGTTGTAAATTTTTCCCATATCAAAGTTCAATAAACTGAAGAAATTGTTTTGTAATTTATGGTTGGCAGCAGTGGTTGTTGTGTCTGTAAATGAAAACTCAAAATTAGGGGATGGAGTAAATAAAATCCAGGCTACATATGTTTCATAGCTAGTAGAACCTCATAAATAGTAATTATCCAAATGTGAGGTAATCCACTAGCTACTCTTTGGGCCAAAGATACCTTAATGAAAAGAAGTTTACATTGTCATCAAGGGATCCCATGTTGATTTGCAGGAATCACTTTTCACTGCTTCTCTCAATCATCCAGAAGTTTCATGGTGGTATGCAAGCAAAAGTGACACTTGGAAATGAAGCCTCAGAAACCTTTGATGTCTAGATGGGGGTAAAACCAGAATGATCCTTGTTCCTGAAATATTTAACATTTATCTGGTGACTACAACCCTCCTTTCCAGGATACGCTTCACCAAAGAAGACAGAATACATATCAGGTACTGCTATGATAGCTGCATCTTTAACACTTGCAACCTGAAAGTCATATATGAATAACCATGGTGTTTGAGATTCAGTATGCTGATGATTCAGCTGCACCATCTCATATCTCTACCTTTCTTCAACATATGATGAACTCAATGGTCAGTGCCTATTCTTGGCTCAGTCTTCAAGTGAATCACTATAAAATCGAAGTTCTCCAACCAGCCTTCCCATACTCATCTCCCACCCTCAGCCTGTCCTTATTGATGATGCTCTTTTACCACAGATGAACTCATTCTGCCATCTTGGAAGCACTCTTTCATGAGGAGATACTCTGCATCTTTCAGGAGACTCAACAAATGAGTCTTTCAGAAGAAGAACCTTAGAGCAAACACAAAAATCTCTGATTATCAAGATGTTTGTGTATCCACCCTCCTGAATGGGTCTGAGTGCTGGACAAAATACCTCATACCAAAATCCTCCTGAAGACTGGGATCTACTGCATTGAGGGCTGAATCCTCTGTCATCTTCTCCACTGGATTGGCTATATAACTTGGAAGCCAGGTAACCGTCTCCCAAAGATGGTCATCTACAGTGAGATCGAAGCTGGAAGTAGGCCTCATGGACGTTCAAAACTTCGTTTCCATGATTATCTCAGTCTCCTATTTTATGTGGTATTCCTCTCAATTGACTGGAGCCCCTGGCTGTTAATCAGAAGGTGTGGAGGTTTGTATGTGATACTGGAGTAGAGTGCTTTGAAACCGTTCCTTGGAGCTGGTTGGTCTTATACCGACTCCTCTCAAGCACTTCCAATCTGCTCACCTTTATATCTCTCATCTCCTGTATTACATCCACTCCAGCCCCACACTAACCATTATACTCAGATCTTTCTAAGAATATTGGTCTTCTGGAGTTTTATTCCTTTTTTACAGGTGTTGACCTATAACTGTTTAAATAAAACAGTAATATCTTCAAACTTGGTAGTCTGAAAGGGCCTGCAAAGCTTATGAGAACTATCCCTACCTTTAGACATGGCAAGTGGTGATTTTTAGAATGCTTATTTTAGAAACATATACTGTCTTATTTCTTCTTACCTTTCTAGTACAAACAACAGAACTGTATTGTTGTCCCTGACATTTCGGACTGTTCAATGGTCTGAAATAAGTGCATAACAATTTATTTAATCAACAATAAACATGAACTTAAAAATAAAAATTAAATGTTTTAAGCAAGCGATGATCATGTATGAAAAGTTGAGGACTTTTGATAATTTGGTATTCTGTGACAAAATGACAAGGAAACAGAGCAATTCCTTTGTTTGAAAGTAAATTCTAACTCATTTGAAATAAAAGTTTTTCCATCAACTGAAAAGTTGATCAGCCAAATATATAATAATCCTTTCTACTTAAGGCACAAGGCCTGAAATTTTGGAGAAGGAGACTAGTCGATTACATCGACCCCAGTGTTTCACTAGTACTTAATTTATTGATCCTGAAAGGACAAAAGGCAAAGTCAACCTCAGTAGAATTTGAACTCAGGATGTAACAAACAGACGAAATGCTGCTGAGCTTTTGCCCAGTATGTTAACAATTCTGACAGCTCACCACCTTATAATAATAACGGCCAAATATTCCCCACATTACATCTCACAGTTTAAAAAAATATGGAAGGACACGTTACATAATGAAATCTGAGATATTACTTAATGATGGAATGGACATGTTGGAATGCTTTTGGTCACAGGTCTGTCTAATCAAGTTTGACCTGGGGCTAAACAATAACAATATTATCATGTGCAAAAGAAACGAGCCTCGACAAGATAACTAAAGCTGCTAGAAATGGCAGATAAATCTTAAAATTATTCTATAAAATCTTAAAAAGAAAGGACTCATTAGATAATATCCTCTAAGATACATAATGGCTAGGAAAAGGATGGGATAATTATGGTTATATATCTGTTAGTTCAGTCAAGAGTAACCTAGGCTTAATGGACACTGTCACTACAGTTACCACAATTATCATCACTATTTTCACCACTACCACTACTGTCAAGATATTTGAGTTTAGCAGAGCTCTTTCGACTTCAAGGCTTTTGACAAAGCCCCTACCTGTAGATGTTTAGGCTAGAACCACCACCTCAGTCTCATCAGTCAAAGTATGTAACCTGCAAAGGTCGAGGGCACTGCTCAGCCACTACTACTCTCACTATCTTATAGAAATAAAACATCTGAAGCCAGGTGTGTGGTCCAAGGAGTCAGTTATCAGTGATGTTTCAGAGGATGAGAGATAAATCTCCTCTTGGATAGAGCACCAGTTTATTGCTGGTGACACTTCTAGAATATTTTAGTTGGTTATGTTTAATTTAGATGAAGGCAGACACATACCATTACGGGTTACACTCAGAAGCATGTGTCACACTGAGACACTTATATTACACCCAGAGACATGTGTCATACTCAGAGATATAATATGACACTTTACAGGACAAAACTTCCAGAGAGAAAGATAGATAGATACACACACACACACACACTCACACACATATAGATTGAGAGATAGAAAGATATGGATACACATGCACATATATATATATATCATGGTATTGATCATATTATCGGATGTTGTTATACACCACTAGTCAGTCACAATGTACTTCTTCACATTGTTTTAGCTCTTGAATTATATATATATATTATATATATAATATATATTATATATTTATGTATTTGTTTTGTAAGATGACTGATGTGAAATCTTGTGTTGAAACAGTTATTGTCATATATTTCGGGATGGCCATTTTTTTTTTACCAAATAAACACATGCATTCTTCACTTCAGCTATATTTTATTATTGTCCGTATTTTAGGTTCTATATCTGGAAATTTTTTGTCACACATCTTGCAACCTCTTCAGTGACTTTCCATCCTACTAGTCACCTCCTGTTCTGTTTAGTCCATTTTGTCTTTCTATGGTGTATATCCTTATCTGCACATGTATTTGTGTCTGTACCTGTGTGTGTGTGTGTGTGTGTGTGTGTGTGTGTATGTGCATATGTGTACGTGTGTCTATGTGTTTTGTATGTGTGCTTTGTGTGTATATGGATTTGCTTACTATGTTGTTTGTATCCATGGCCTTCATTTTTCTTCTTTTTTCACTTATTTTCTTATTTATTTCTTTATTCTTTCATTTTTTTCTTCCCATTACATCTTAGCTATGTGCATGTGTCTTTTTTTGGGTGGGTGGGTATGTATTATACTGTTTGTATCTGTCATTTTATATCCATTCTACTTTAGTTGTCATGTAGAGTAGTGTGGTGGTGGGGGTGTTGTTGGTACATTCATGTTTTCTGTTGAGGCTCAGTCTGTCATAGGACATAAAATAAAAACAATAATAAAATAAATCTGAAGTGTGGAATGAATATATAGTGCATGTGTTTATTTTGCAACAAAATTTTGAAAGTGATCATCCCAAAATATAACAATATATATATAGAGGTGCAATGACCTAGTGGTTAGGGCAGCGGACTCACGATTGTAGAATTGCAGTTTTGATTCCCAGCCCAGGCGTTGTGAGTGTTTATTGAGCGAAAAGACCTAAAGCTCCACGAGGCTCCGGCAGGGGTGGTGGCAATCCCTGCTGTACTCTTTCACCACAACTTTCTCTCACTCTTTCTTCTGTTGGCCTGCTCACTTAGCCAGTGGGGTGGTGTCATTTGAAGGCTAAAACAATGCAAAGCACATTGTGACCAGCAATGTGTAGCAAAATCTAATAGCCTGGTTGGTGTGTGGTTGTATGGTTAGAAGCTTGCTTTCCAATCACATGGTTCCGGATTCAGTTCCACTCATGTCACCTTAGGCACATGTCTTCTACAATGGCCTCAAGCCAATCAAAGCCTTGTGAGTGAATTTGGTAGGCAGAAACTAAAGAAGCTCATCGTATATATATATATATATATATGGGGTCGATTTCTTCAACTAAAGCCATTTAAGACAGTGCTCCAGCATGTCCACAGTCAAATGACTGAAATAAGTAAAAGAATAAGACAATATATTAGTCAAGCACGTGACCCAACAAAATTTTGGGTTGAGCTCAAACGAGTCTTGACTATAATTACGTAACCTCGCCACACATTAGAAAAATCAATTTTTCAATTATTTAAATTTCCATTAACTTTCTTAAACTTAGTTAAAATTGCATATACTGTATGTTAAAATATTCATTGTATTATAACCTTTATTTTCATATAAGTTTTATAGCATAATAATTATAATAATAATAAAATCTTTATAACATTATTTTCTCAAGACCCTCTTCATATTCAGATTTCAGTTCTTTTTACTTTTACTAATCCTCTCCCACTCTTCTTCTTTCTGTTTGTTTACTCTCCTGCTTATCCTCCTCCTCTTTCTATCAGTCATCCTCACTTTATATATTTATCTTTCTATCTGTCTGTCTCAGTCTCTTTTGTTTGCTTTTCTCCTACTCTTCCTCTTTCTATGTTTGTTTACTCTCTTTTCAACATATTCTCCTTCCCTTTCTGTCAATTTTCTTTCAATCTTCCTGTCTATCTATGAGTCCTCTCCTCTTTCTTTCTGCCTGTTTGTCTCTCTCTATTTTACTCTTATTTATCTTCTTTCTGTTTGTTTACTCTCTCTCCTACTTATTCCCCTCTTCTTTCTATCAGTCATCTGTTACTCCATATCTATATTCAAATAGTGTCTTGCTTCTGTCTCTGTTTGTCTCTCTCTCTCTCTCTCTCTCTCTTTCTCTGTTTTCCCTCTGTCTCTTCTGTTTGCTCTTCCCTCTGCCTCTCTTCATCATCATCATCATCATCGTTTAACGTCCGTTTTCTATATTTGTTTACTCTCTTTTCAATTGATTATCCTTCCTTTCCGTCAATTCTCTATCAATCCTTCTGTCTACCTCTCACTTTATCTATCTCTCTGGGTGTCTGTCTCTCTATCTCTACCTCTGCCTTTCTCTCTCTTTCTCTGTCTTTTTGTTTGTGTTTCCCTCTTATACTCTTCCTCCTCCTACTGCTGTTACTTCCTTTCTTTCTCTTACACTTCCTCTTCTATCTTCTGAACATGCTTTATTCTTTCCTGTCTACTCTAATTTTTTCCTCTCTGCCCCACAACACCAGACAAGTGAAACTGCCCACACCAGATTATGGCTTCTCTCTGGTTATGTCTTGTCTCTTCTTTCCAGTAATCATCGCCTGATCAAATTTAATTAACACTATGTCCGAATTTTCATTAATTCATAAGATTAGTACTTTTCTTCCTTTTCACTGGGCTCAAGAGTAACCTGAATAGTGAGAACAGAGGGAGGTACAGGTGTTATTACATGAGACAATGTGGCTGCTTTACCTGTAAGAAATTGCAGTCAGATTGCCCTCAAATCATTTCCTACTGTCTCTTAAAAAAAGATGCATTTGATGATGTATTTCTAGACATACTGTATCAGAAATAAGGAATGGCTGGTCAAGGTGAAACAACTTTGATATTAGGCCCGATGGCTCAGGAGTGGTCTGGGGCAAATAATCAGATATACTTTATGTACTTTACAAAATAAAAATTAAAAATCAGTGGTGGTCTTTCTCCCATAAAAACCAACAACCACCTCGATGTGGTTTTGGAGTGAACCAGAAATTGGGCTAACGAAATTGGGCAATGATACTTGAATAATAATTTAAATAATAAATGGTATAATATTATCTTAAAAAACAAGAAATTTAAATTGAAAAATTTCTTGTTTTACAGGAAAAGGGTTCAACAAAATGTTCAAACTTTAAATTTTTCTAAAAAATTGTTGTTTTACAGAAAAAAGTTTAATAAAAAGTTGAGCTTTCAAAAGTTAAAAACTAGAATTGGGAAAATTAAAAAATTCTAATTGGTATTTTGTTGCACTTTTTGAAATGCTCATCTCATTAACAAACACATCTTATTTTGAAAGGAGGTGGTGGAATACCCCCTTTTATTAACAAACTAGCAGTAATACATGTCGTTGATTGGGTAATTACTTTTACTGCTTCTTGGGAGCTATACTCACTCTGTATGTGTGCAATTTTATAATAGAAATATATGTAATAATTGAAAGAGTAAAAAGATCAATTTCATTCTTCTATGTAACGATAGTAATGGCAAATTAAGTTATTGAAATATTCATGTTGCATTAAGAGTGAATATTTCTTAGTAAACAATGTTTTTTGCTTTATTTTGGGGTGCATAAGCAAAACGATTTGCTTTTGCTCTCACACATGATGCTCCTACATAAAGTTTCGAATCTGAACCAGAGTGAGACTACCACTACAGATTTAGGTTTACTCCTCCTGTATGTGTGTATTTTATAAGAGAAAAACATGTAATAATTGAAGTAGAAAAAAGATGGATTTTATATTCAAACTTCTGTTTGTTTATCATATAACAATAATAAATGAGTTCTATGTGTTATTCTATATATCAATACAGTAATGGCAATTATATAATACAGTTCATTTAAATAGGTAATCTAGTCATTCTTGAATGTAATGATAGTAATGACAAATTAAGTTATTGAAGCATTCATGTTGCATTAAGAGTGAATATTTCTTTATAAACAATGATTTATGTTTTATTTCGGGGTGCATAAACAAAAAGATTTGCTTTTGCTACCACACATGATTCTCCTGCATAAAGTTGGCCATGTGAAAAATATGGTTTTTAAAAACATGTAATGATTGAAGAAGGAAAATCGAAAGATTCGGTTTGAACATGAATGAAGGTAGAAAAATAGCTATATTATATAGAAGAATAACTTTACGGAATGCAGGTGACTGAGCAATGGTACTGAAAAGGCCACAGGTAAGTAGAACACCTATTTGTCATGGTTTCTTTTGACATTTGAATAGGCTATATGGCCAAGGAAAATTGAAAGATTCAGTTTCAAATCTGAACCAGGGTGAGACTACTCCTACAGATTTAGATTTACTTCGCCTGTATATTTATTTAATTTTTTTTTTTTTTTTTTATCTAGTTTCAGCTCACGAACTGTGGCCATGCTGGGGCACCGCCATTTGTATATTTTATAAGAGAAAAACATGTAATAATTGAAGTAGAAAAAAGATTGATGTCATGTATATTAAGTCAATGAAGTATTTATGTTGCATTAAGAGTGAATACAGTAGTTTTTGAAAACATGTTTATAGGCATGAACACAGGATATTTCATCCTCTATCCTTGTGATAAGGAGTCTATATTTGGAATTTAAGATTTGGTATAATTCTTCTATGCAAAGAAAGCAAAAGGCATTGCCAATTTTATTCCTAAATTACACTATTAATTATGATAGATAGAAATGTCATTAAAGTATTTAATTATAAATCAGCCAGTTGCAATCTAGAAATTATAGTTAAATAATAAATTATTATTATTATTATTATTATTATTATTATTATTTATTTATTTATTTATTTATTTATTTATTTTAAAACCATTGTTACGTATATGTAATATTTACATTGCATTTTTGTGCATGTGCATGTTAATGTGTTGAAAGCTACTAGAAGATGAGAAATCAAAATTAGTTAATTAACCTGCTTATTAACCCCCACTACACAGTAAACATTTTATTCTTGTCCTTTAAGTCCCAAATAAATTTACTAAGACAGGTATATTCTTGTATAATCTGAAAATAAATTACTACCATGAAGTATTAAAAAAAGAAATGACAAAATAACTAAAAAATATGTATATTAAGTACTACCAAACAGATGATGAAGAATTACAAATTGGATGACAGAACTGAACCTTTTGTTCTTCAAAGACCTAAGTTTATTTCAAAGGACCATAAGGACAACTTTTATGGAAACCCAAAAGTAAGGTTGATTTGCCCAGGGAAATCAGTCCTTGGTGAACTAAGTAAGGCTATTTTAGATAAATACATACCGCCCCTTAAGGAAAAAATAAGGTTACAACTTTGGCCTAATACCCACGAAGTAATAAATTGGTTTAACAGCATTAAATACAAAAGTAGAAACAAATTTATACAAATAGATATTGATAGTTATTACTCTTCAATTAACCAAAAAGTTTTAAACAAAGCCCTTTTGTTCATGAGATACAATTTGAAGAAATTGTATGGAAGAAATTAACATTATTTTAGCTGCCAGAAGAACAGTTATAGAGATTAAAAGTCAGTATTGGATTAAGAAAGATAGTAGCGATGGCTTTGATTGCTATGGGCTCTGTACATTCTGTTCAAGTCACTGATTTAGTAGGTACTTATATTTATTTATCTTAGGAAGAGATTTTCCTGAACTTTCTTGGGGTTTATATTGGGATGATGCCATTTTTGCCATTAGAAATCTATCTAGTGGACAATTAGAACTGTACAAGAAGATGTTTTATAGATTTTAAAAAGATTTTGGGCTCCCCATAACAATTGAAAATGAACATGAGTCAGTTCACTTCCTAGTTGTTAACCTAGACCTCATTACGGACAACTATGAATCATACCACAAGCCTAACTCCAATCTTAAATATATAAATATTGGAAGTAATCATTCCAGTTCTGTAAAAAAAATTCTTAGTTTACAATATATCTAGAAGAATATCTAATTTATCATCAAACAAGGATATTTTTAACAAAAACGCTGACTATTATAATATGGCACTCAGCAAAGCTGGGTATAACCAGAAGTTAAAGTATTATGCACAAAATAGACGTAGGAGTGGCTGTGTGGTAAGTAGCTTGCTTACGAACAACATAGTTCCGGGTTCAGTCCCACTACGTGACACCTTGAGCAAGTGTCTTCTACTGTAGCCTCGGGCTGACCAAAGCCTTGTGAGTGGATTTGGCAGACGGAAACTGAAAGAAGCCCGTCGTATATATGTATATATATATAAATATATATATATGTGTGTGTGTGTATGTTTGTGTGTCTGTGTTTGTGCCCCCAACCAACATCACTTGACAACCGATGCTTGTGTGTTTACGTCCCCGTTACTTAGCGGTTCGGCAAAAGAGACCGATAGAATAAGTACTAGGCTTACAAAGAATAAGTCCTGGGGTCGATTTGCTCGGCTAAAGGCGGTGCTCCAGCATGGCCACAGTCACGTGACTGAAACGAGTAAAAGAGTAAAGAGTAAAATATCGACCACAATGGCTCTAATAACATGGGAGTTACTCCATAGATAAAAATGGTACTTAAAATATGAAAACCAATTTATTGCATCATACATCGGATAATACTCATGAAATTAGTTATAGGAATAATGAAATTAAAAGACACACCCTGTATAAATATAAGATTAAAAAGTCTGAAAATTATAATGTACCTTCTGATGAGAATAATATTATTTGACTCATTATTTCATTTGCTAAGAAAATTAAGAACAATTTAGTTGGATGTTCATAAAATCATTTTCTAAACATTTTACCAAAGAAAATAGATATTATGATGTAATTAACGCCGGTTTTCTCCGTGTGACTTTTTTTGTTTTGAAGAATATGTCCCAGATTATTTCTTCCCTTAAGGGAAATTTTTGAATGTTTATAACAATAATTACCTGATTAAATGCAACAATAATACTCTAGGAAATAATGTTAGTGAAAAATGTAAAAATAATTCTTCTATTGTACAAGGAGAAACAACCCACTTTAAATCCTATCTTAACCTGAGGAATAGAAGTAATACTGTAAATCAGGAGTGGGAAAACTCCCGTGAGCCCATTTTATTGCACCTGCAGGCTGGTATACTTATATGTACAAAATATTGTGAATTTTTCAATTATAGAATTTATACAATATTTGTATGCCTATTTGCGACATAAGTCGCGTTTCCACAACTTAAAATGGTTAGAATCGAACAGAAAATCGTCTAGTAATTTCCATTTGAATGGAAATGGAAAAGAGTTAGAACTTGTGATCCGCCCGCAGACCTTTTTCTTTGGAAATTTTTGCGCACCACACTAAAAAGTTCCCTCACTCCTGCTGTAAATAATAATCATACTGAATCTAATTGTATAAATCTTAATAGTAATATCAATAGAAATGAACATATATATTGTGATTGCAAAGATAAAAATAACTGTTTGTTTAATAATTTTTGTAAAGAAAAAAAAAGCGCAGTGTATAGATGTAAAGTGAATTCTAAAGGTAAGAATTTGTTTACATCGGTGCTATGCAAAACTATATAAAAAAATGCATCGCTAATCACTATTATAAATTTAATAATAAAAATAAGTCATCTTATACCTGGCTTAGTAAATTTATTTGGGACTCCCACTACACAGTAAACATAAAATGTTTACTGTGTAGTGAGAGTTAATAAGCAGGGTTGGTGCCTATAGTATTAACAATGCCTTTTGCTTTCTTTGCATAGAAGTATACTAAATATTAAATTCCAATCGTAGACTCCTTATCACAAGGAGGGAGGATGGTATATCTTGTGTTCACGCCTATAAACATGTTTTCAAAAACTTCCATTAAATACAATGCAAAAGTTACCCGGACTATAAATTTAGGCAGTATCTCAGAATTAATATACTAACAATTATAACTATAAAGATTAGGTAATTCTTAGTAAATATCATATTCATCTTAAAATATAAAATAAATGGTAAATATGAACATACGGTTTTATTTACAGGTAACTGTATTATGCAAAGGTTAAAAGTATTTTAATTTCACTGCATATCTTAGGAATCTGTGATTAATATATTTAAAAGTAATTAATCGATAATCTTAAGTTAAAGATACTATGTATTAATTCAATAATGGTTTTAATTTTTATTAACTTAACTCATTTTGATTTTTTAATTTTAGTGCCTTCCTCAATTAAACTCGTGTATATCTTTTCACACTATTATGTAAACAAATATATTGTGCGCAATTATTGATGACGTAATATTCAGCTATGGTAATTAGTATCGTCTACTTTACTTTTTACTTGTTTCAGTCATTTGACCGTGGCCATGCTGGAGCACCGCCTTTAGTCGAGCAAATTGACCCCAGGACTTATTCTTTGTAATCCTAGTACTTATTCTATCGGTCTCTTTTGCCGAACCGCTAAGTTACGGGGACGTAAACACACCAGCATCGGTTGTCAAGCGATGTTGGGGGGACAAACGCAGACACACAAACATATACACACACATACATATATATATGTGTGTGTGTGTGTGTTTGTTTCCGTCTACCAAATCCACTCACAAGGCTTTGGTCAGCCCGAGGCTATAGAAGAAGACATTTGCCCAAGGTGCCACGCAGTGGGACTGAACTCGGAACCATGTGGTTGGTAAACAAGCTACTTACCATACAGCCACTCCAACGCCAAACCGTTGAAAGCTACGTCCAGTAGCTTTCAACACATTAACACACGCACAAATATGTAATGTAAATATTACATATACGTAACTATGGTTTGGAAATAAAAAATTAAAATAATAATAATTATTATTTATTTAACTATAACTTCTAGATTGCAATTGACTGACTTATAATTAAATTTCTTAAGTGATTAAATACTTTAATGACATTTCGATCTATCATAAATAATAATGAAATTTAGGAATTTTTTTTTTTAGCTTCTAGTTTAAAGTAATCATATCAAAATTTCGTTTATAATGGATATTTTGCTTTTGTTCTTCAACACATTACACACGCACGTACACAAATGCATTATACAGGTTTACATTTACATATATATAAGTAACGATTAAAACAAATACATTGGTTGCTGAAACGCACATATCTGGGTTTATCCAGGGTTGAATAACATATCGGAATATAATTCCCTTCTATCAAATTCTTCCCCTGACGAAATACTCAACGATATTTGATATGGAAATTTAATTTAATTTCCCAAATTGATCCAATTGGGCATGGAAACAGCTGTAAGTGAAACTGAGTTTGGTATCGTTCAGAATTGGATTATGTTCTAATAAATTGATGTCTATAAGTCATTTTCTTCGTTTTCTTTTTCTTTCCTGAGCGTTAAACTAATACATTTGTTTGTTGTCTACACCAGCTGTCTTCGTCTTTAGCTTTTTTTTGAATTCTCCCTATATATATATATATATATATATATATATATATATATATATATATATATATATATATATATGAAAAAAATTAAGGAGAGGAGAAAACAAATTCTAAGGCCGATGAATATTTTCATTCAATCCATATTAACGAAGTTCTCCATGATATACAAAGTGCATACATAGATGCATCCATCTATATGATATATAAAAATTTCTCAAAATTTATAAATACATACATATACATGAATGCATATATACATATATATTTGTGTGTATATACAAGTGAGTAGACAAACAAAAGAAGGGCACTCAACACAATTATTGGAAGTTACATGTATGGATCAAAACAGCTTGATTCAAACTCCTTGGTATTCTGAGTTTCAAGCATGTCGATAGTCTTTGGTCATCAGAGTCTGAATGAGAGTTCTATTGTAGAGAATTCAGTAGTAAACATTGATTCTCTTCAATCGAACTCTCATTCAGACTCCGATGGCTGATGACTAGCGACTTGCTTGAAACTCAGAGTACCAAGGAGTTTAAATCAAACTGTTTTGTTCCATATATATATATATATATATATATATATATATATATATATATATATATATATATATGAATATATATATAGTCCACCTAGTTTGATGGTTGGTGTTTGGAAGGGCATCCAGTTGTAAAAACCGTGCCAAAACTGAAACTGCAGTCTGGTACAGGCTCCTGCCTAGACAGCTCCTGTCAAACCATCTAACCCATGCCATCATGGAAGACACATGCTAAACAATAATGATGATGAGGTACATATGTATATAAACACACACACACACACACACACACACACACACACAAAATAGTTGGGACACAAAGGGCGATTTGTTGATTCTGCTACTACAAGGTAACGCCATCAGTGTATAAAATAAAGATGCGTCTTTGTCACAAATTACAAGAAATACCAGTAAAATTCCCTCAAATCATATCAAGCTGAGCTTAATTTTTAAAAAAAAGAAGCAACAGAACCGTCAGTACCAGAATATTTTTGATCATATGTATGTTGGATCAGAGCTGATCTAGATTTAAAAAACAACAGTAACAACAATAGCAACAGCAATGTCATTGTAAGCCACGCATAAACCTACTTTGGGTTAGTACATAATCGTTCTCGGTACCTGATCCCTGTTCCACAAACTGAAGTACATTCAGACCATGCATTCCATGATCCCCAACCACCTGGCTGGATAGTTAATGGCACTTTCAAACTTAGGGTCTCAACACTGACACAATGTAGATTTAGTAAACATACCTGAAATTTGAAAGAAATAAACAATAACAGAAATACAAATCAATGATTTCAAAATTAAAACTCAAGTAAAGTTCTTTCATATCTTTAGCAGTCACTTTGTGCAAAAATCTTATTTTGTGCAAAAGTTTTACCTTGTCACAACAGTATATATTCACTGACTGTATGAGCAAAAGGAAACTTGAAACTACAGCTCTTGTAACATGTATAACATGTAATGGGTTATGATACTCTTTCTCCATAGTCTGAATGTGATTTACTTACTGAATAGCACATGAAAATACCATTATTTTTCACAGCTAAATTGTTGTGTGTAAATTATATTTCTTCTGTGTTCAGATACATACATGCACACAACTTGAAGGGAACAATGCATCAGACTGGTTCTTATTTTCAGTTTTCCTTTTTATTATCACCATCATCATAATTGTATTTGCTTTCCATGTTGGTTTACAATGGAGGGTGGGGTCAGAAATACCTACCCCTAATACAAGGTAAAACTACAGCTTTGTTTTTCTTTTCCTTTTGTAGTTTATTTTGTACCTTTTCGCATTGTTCCAGTCTTACAAAAAAAATCTCTTTAAAGTTATACCACACAATACTTCACCAAAACTACTCTGTTTTTACTATTTGTTTTCTTTTGTTTGGTGATTATTTGTTCTGCTTGCTGAAATCTTTCTAATGTACAGACACATCCAAGGGGTATCAGGACAAAATCCCACCAAAGACAAAGTCCTCACAACCCATAATCCACCGGTGGTTAATATTACATCACAGGAATATTGATGAATCGATTAATTACCTTGTTTGTTATAAACTGATGATTTGCCTTGTTTTTTTTTAACCTATTATTAAAATAATAGTACAGTCGCTTGCTAGTTCTATTTATTTTTTAATGGCTTATATAGTTGTGCTGAAGGTGGTGAAGAATTTTGTTTTATAAATCCATTGAAGATTTGGCAAATGGTGTGGTACCTTATGAATGTGAATGATAGAGGTCTAATGCATCATGTAAAGCAAAGGTAAAAATGCAGCCAGGTGAGATTACTGAACAATTATGCAGTCACACACACACACACCAGGCACACCGAAGTGTGAAAGTGCAAAAGTGATTCAATAAATTTTTTTAAATGGGCAATAAAAGCTGAAGAGACTACACAACAAATTATTGCCAAAGCTTATACATCTATATCAGAATAAGTAGCTACAAAAATACCTTTCCTCCATATCCTTCGATGAGATGTATGACACTATAAACCAGTGATTCCCAAGGTGGGGCCTGAGAAAATTCAGGTGGGGCGCGGGGCATAGACGTGGGCTGTGAAAATATTTGTACATGACGAGCGGTCATCGCGGGCACAACCTTAGATTTACATGTACTTGTAAATGTGAGTGGACATGGGAAAAGGTGGGGCGTAAAAACTTTTGCTATGAAAAAGTGGGGCGCCGGGAAAAAAGGTTGGGAAACACTGCTATAAACAGAAAAAAAAGTAACCATTTACCATTGCCATAATGTGCTCAAGATCTTATTATACCTGAAAACTGTGTAAAAACAGCCAATGGGGAAAATTTTTTGTTGCATGATTCAACATTTGATGGCAAGAGGATTTTGGTATTTGGAATGGCTAAAGGCATAACATTTCTAAAAACTTCTCCTCATTGGTGTTTTGGTGAAACATTTAAAGTAGTTGCTGAAATTTTCAACCAGTTGTGTACGCTTCATGCTGTAGTAGATCAACACTATACTCTGCAGCTATGCACTCTTGCCAGATAAGACTCAACTTACAACAAATTAATACAGGAAGTTAAGAACTTGTCAAATTGCACTCCTGTAAGTGCAATGATAGATTTTGAAAGTGCAATGCTGAATACTTTATTTGTGCACTTTCCTGAAATTGACATTCAAGATTGGTTCTTTCATTTGTGTCAAAATATATATAGGAAAATACAGGAGTTTGGTTTTCAAAAGCATATTAAAACAATACTGAATTTTTTCTTAAAATGAGGATGGTAGTAGCCCTTGCCTTTATACCACCTGAATCTGTTCAGGCAGCTTTTGAAGAGCTCCATGATATTATGCCAGAAGAAGCTTTGCCAGTTTTGGATTACTTTGAAGGCCATGTCCATGGGGATGCCAAGAATCAACATTTAGCATATCTCTTTGGAATATTGTTGTGGAAGGATTCCAACCACCCATCAAGTAACTAAAAGATAGATTGACTCATTGTTATAAAACAAAGAACTGTGTGTGATTGGCAGTTCGTGTTTGTAGCAGTTCTCTGTGAGCCTTTGATATAGAATGTTGAGTCTCGTGTAATAGTAATAGTAGTACATCATGTTTATACTTTCTTCCCCCTTGCTTCATTATATCATATACCCAATACAAGGATATAAAAAATATGCATGTAAGAACAAACGCTGAACTTCATTGTATGAATAATTTTGTTGAAGGATGGCACTGGCGCTTTGTATCATTTGCTGGGTGTTTCCACATCCAGTCATCTGGAAGTTTATGAGTATTTCAGGATGAGAAAGTAACTTTCAAAATGTTCAAATTACTCAGATTATTGCTAGTATCACTACTGAACCACTGAGAAAGAAATATATGGATGCAACGTCATGAATTTTATCAGTTGTGCAAAAATACCAAGAAACAACATATTTAGATTTCCATTGAGGCATTGCATTTGATTTATGGTTTTAAATAAATGTGTGGAATTTTCATATGAAGTTTTTCAGCTATCATAATTATTCCTAAATTTTACACAAAAGTATCAACTTATAAATATTTTTAATTTTTTATAAAATTTCACTTTCCTAAAATATTTTTATTGTAAAGAAAGAACAATATCCAGAGGAATATTGTCAAGGGATGGATTTTGTCTGGTGGTGGGGGGTCCTCAAGGGGATTTTTTTTTATTTAATATTTAATGGTTGAATAAAAATGAAAGTATTTTTAAAAACCAATTTTGTTTCCTTACCCAGGTAAAGGGTAGATCTTCCAAAATGCTCAGTAAAGGTTCTTGTGTGAAATAAAATTCAAAATGAAAACGACTTCCTTCAGTTACACTTGTAAAACATTGAGAAATAGTACAGCAGAATTTTAGTATGTCAGATCAACTTCTATAGTAACTAACAACAATAATGATGATGATAATGCAAAGATAATAGATGTTGCAATACCAGGAGATTTGATGGTGAAATATAAGGAAGCAGAAAATAGTGAGAAATACCAGCCACTGCAGGATGAGATTGGAAAGTTATGGGGCATGAGGAAAGTAATGGTGATACTGGTGATAATTGGAGAATTAGGAGCAGTTTACAAGAGCTTTGAAAACCATATTAAGAATATTGGAGCCGCTGTCAGGCTCGAGGTGCTCCAGAAGACAGCATTGTTGGGTACAGCTCGCATTCTAAGGAGAGTATTGTCTCTTTGAGTCACAGGAGAAGGCACTACTTGAAACCTTTGGTGATTTGTTATTGTCTGCTTTCAATTAAAGAACAACCACAAATAGAACAGCGAGAATCAAAACAATAATAATAATTAAAAAAATAGTTCAATGAGATAATGGAAAGGAAGTGAAAGAGCAACTGAAGATGAAGTATTTCCAAAGACTGAGGCTGAAATTGTGCTCAAACTGACTGGATGGAATAAAATCCAAGCAGTTAATATGTGGGCGATAGCATCACTTTGGTATGGAGTGGGAATTATAAAATGGCAAAAGAGAGAAATGAAGAAAATAGATACCAAGACCAGAAAAATGTTGCCAGCACATGGAGCCTTCCACCCTAAGAGTGACACCAATAGGCTGTACTTGTCCAGAAGAAAGGGTGCGAGAGGTTTGATCAGTTATCAGAACTGTATCAAAGCAGAGGAAAAAAGCCTTGTGTAGTATATAAAAAATGCCAGGGGGCCACTTTTGAAACACATGAAGAAGGCTAGCATCATCAAAACTGGAAATTGTGTAACTAAATAAAAATTTAAACAAGAAATAGACAAAAAAAAAGAACAAGTATGGAAAGTAAAGAAAATATATGGACAGTTTGCAAGTGATGTGAATACCAAGACAGATACAGAGGACTGGTGGCTATGGATGAGGAGGAGTGACCTGAAGATAGAGCCAGAAGTACTCATATGTGCAGCTCAGGAACAAGCCTTAAGGAATTATATGAAGTACAGAATAGACAACACTATCGATAGCAACAAATTCAGAATGTGTGGTAAGAGGGGTGAAATGGTATGACAGATTATTAGCAAATGCCTGAAATTGGCACAACACAAATACAAAAGATGTCATGATAATGTAGCAAGAATGATCCATTGGGAGCTCTGTGGAAATCACGGCCTACAAAGAGCAAAGATGTAGTATCAGCAAACTCCAGGAGTCACTGCAAATGGGGATTGCAAAATCCTGTGGATGCAATGATCCAGTGCAATCACCTGCCCAGACATCAGAAACTGGACATTGTTGTGGTGAATAGAAAAGAAAGAACATGCACAATAATTGACATAGCATACTCCTATGACAACAGGATCAATGTGAAAGGAAGATAGAAAAAACAAACAATTATGACCATTTAAAGTAGGAAATATGAAGAGATCAATGAAGAGAGTAGATGTGATACCAATAGTAATTGGTGCACTTGGGAGTATCAGCACTCAACTACCAACATGGGTGAAAAAGATCGGTGCAAATGTGAAGGTAGAACACCTACAAAAACCAGCATTACTTGGAACTGCAAGAATTCTTTGGAGGGTTCTTGAAGCATGACCAGTAAATAAATGTCACCTTAGTCTGCTGGCTGTGAACAGTTGACACTTTCCATCATACCTAGAAAAATAAGCTGAGTTTTCATATAATAATAATAATAATAATAATAATAATAATAATAATAATAATAATCCTTTCTACTATAGGCATAAAATCTGAAATTTGGGGCTGGGGGATAGTCGATTATATTAACCCCAGTGTTTCACTGGTATTTATTGAATCCCCTTGGCAGAATTTGAACTCAGAATGCTAAGACAGATGAAATGCCACTGAGCATTTTCTCCAGCATGGTAATGATTCTGCTGGCTCATTACCTTAATAACAGTGATCATAATAATAATAACAATGATAATGATGATGATAACACACCCTGGGTATGGCATAAAACTGCATTTGGTTACGGTGTCACAATATGGGAAGAATAAGGTTACCCTTAACGACAACTACCTTCAGATCACAGTTGGGCAAAGTGTAGTACATGTAAGCCCACTCCAAGACCTACAAATACCAAGTTGGCATCTATCAGGGTTAAGCCCATCTCATGGGAAAAGGAGTTCCTTCAGCCTTGATTGGCAACCCCTCTAAAGAAGGTGTCTCAATGAAAACACTGATGGTTGTGCCAACTCAACACCAAAATTCTCAGGAGTGAAAATGTCAAATACAAAGATATAAAATAATGGATTGAACAAGACTGACACTACAAACAGTGTACAAGGTAGGCGTGGACTCTCAGAGCCTTGGCTAGCAGCCCACCTAGTGATGATGTCACAATAAAAATATTGGTGATCACACAACCTTACAAATGCTATCTTTAAATGAGTGATGTCAAAATTAAATAATAACCACAACTACACTATTGGGACTGGAACTGTTAAGAGTAAAGGTGTCATACACAGCAGGCAGGGAGTATCTGTTCAAGCTCTGGAAAGTCATCATCAAGTTATTGATCAGGACCAAAATCACGGTCAAAAATGCAAAAGAAAAAGAAAAAGAATGAAATGGGAAAAAGAAGTAAACAAAATAGTAATAGAATGCTGGCTGAGAAGTGAACCGAATACAAGAGGCTTCATGAATCAAATGAAGAGAACATGGGATAAAAAAAGAAGGTTTTCAAGCATCTGCCCAGCAACTGATAGACCAAGCAAGTGCAATCCATAGGAGTAGAGACTGAAGTAATTCAGAGAAACATAATAAGAAACAAAGCTGAAGAAGAGTGACACCGCAGTAGCAGAAAGTAGTAATGAAAGGGTAAGAGATGAAGGACATGAAATGAATGGAAACTGCAGAATGCCAGAGAATACTGATAAAGTAACTAATGAAGACGATCTAGATGGACAAGTGACAGAAGGAGATTTTAGAAATGTGTAGTAAAATGTTTGATGGGAACAATGAAGTACTACCAAATGTAAAATATATGGACAAAAAAAAAAGTGAAGAAATCCATAGGCAAAGTAAATGATGTCTTAAGCTTGGTTAAAACAGAAAATATCAGTGAAACAAACCAGCTAATCATAGCTGCTGCTAATGTCATAGCTAACCTAGCAGGCTACAAGGGGAAAAACTGAAGATATAAAAGCAAATGAAAAGAAAGAATTAAACAGGAGAAAGAGAATACAAATGAAGCTGGAAAAGATATGGAAAGAACTGGGGTGATTGAAAAGGATAATGAGAGGAGTGCTTGATAAGATAGTAATCAGAAAATTGAAAGAACAGGGGAAAACAAACAGTACATGAAGAATTGACACAAAGATGACAGCATTAAAGGCTAAATTAAAAAGATATGATACTAGATGCAAAGATTTCGTACAGAATAGACTGTTCCAATTGAATAGAAGGCATCTATTTGAGGAAATAGAGAGAAGCCAAGACCAGGAAATGATTCCAGGTGTGGAAGAAAGTAAAGAATTTTGGGAAAGTCTGTGGAACAGGCTGACAAGACATAAAGAAAGCCCAGAGCAACTAACAAAGTTGGAAAGACCACTTGAAACTGTACCAAGACAAAAGGACATCAGAATTAATCTATTTACAGTGAGACAGAAGTTTTAAAAAATAGCAAATTGGAAAGGACCAGGCCCAAATGGAGTACAAGGCTATTGGCTGAAGAATTTTACACAGATGCATGAAAGGATCACTGCACAACTGGATGACTGCATGCAGCAAGGTCACATCCCTGCCTGGATGACAAGTGAATGATTGCTGCTATGCCTCAAGGATCCCTTTAAAGGGAACTTGGAATCAAATTTTCAGCCTAAAACCTGTTTACCTCTAATATGGAAGCTTATGACCAGTGTCTTGGTGGAAGAGTTATACAACCATCTAGAAAGTAACAACCTACTTCCAGAAGAACAGAAAAGATGCAGGAAGCAAAGTAGGGCAAAAAAAGATCACTTATTAGTTAATAAAATGACAATTAGAAAGTGTAGATGCAGATTGATGGGACAGGATGTAGCATGGCTAGATTAGAAAAGAGCATATGACATGGTACCACACATTTGGATGTGTTAAACTATGGGCATGTTTGGAATAGCAAAATACATGGAGAAAATGCTTAATGAAAGTATGAAACATTGGAAAACTAAATCTATTGGAGGAAAGCAAACACTTGGAAAAGTGAACATCATATGTGGAATATTCCAAGGTGATAGGTTATTTCCTTTACTATTCGTATTGGCCATGACACCATTCACTATGATACTACAAAAGGTTAAAATTGCTTATGATTTGGGAAAAAGGAATGGTCAGATAACTCATTTCCTTTCTATGGATGATATAAAGGTTTATTTGAAAAATGAAGAACAGCTTGAAATTCTTGTACATACTATCTGCATTTTCTCAAATGATGCAGGTTTGGAATTTGAATTAGAAAAGTGTGCTATATTGAAAATGAAATGAGGAAGATTTGAAAGAAGCAAGGAATTGAAGTGCCAATCGGAAAAATAATGAGAGCATTTGAGAAAAGACAGTGGTATAAGTACTTGGGAATACTGGAAGCAGATGAGATAAAAAATGAAGAAATTAAACAAATTTAGAGAGTAGACAAGGAGAGTCAGAAAATTATTGCAGTCAAAGTTGAATTCCAAAAATCTTATTGAAGCAACAAATTCAAGAGCAGCACCCCCAATCAAATATGGAGTTGGAATAATAGACCAGAAGTGAAATAAAGAAACCAACTGCAGTGTGGAAGGTTAGGGTTAGGGTGCAGCACAAAGTTTTGTCAGTGAACAGGTCGCGGTCTGAAAGCGACGAAAATATTTTGACAAATTAAATTTAAATGTTGAAGTGAATCTAACGGTTTTGTGTGTTTCTTAAATGGCTTATAAACACCTTTCATGCTGCAATTGGTTTCGTTCCGGCACACGATCTCAGATCAAGTCACTCGCTATGCAAGTACATCTTCGAAATAAAGAAACTTGACAGAGAAACTAGAAAGTTGACGATGTATGGAATCCACCATCTGAAAGCTGATATCAACTGGCTGTACTTGAGGCTTAACAGTAGTAGAAGAATGTGTACAAATGGAAAAAAAAGTCTAGTAGAGCATTTACAGAGCAACACAGAAAAACTACTAATGACAATTAAAAAAGAACAGGCGATGAAGCTCATAATAGGAGAAAGGGACAAGAATGAAATACAAAGAGAGCACATCAGACAGATTGAAGAGAAATCTCTGCATGGCCAGTTTAGGAGAGCCACTCAAGACACAGGTGGGACAAAATCTAGGACTTGATTAAAAAAGGGGCAATTAAAAAAGAAACAGGGACCCTAATTGTAGCAGCCCAAGATCAAGTGATAAAAACAAACAACTTGATAAAAAATATATAGAGAATGTGTCAGAAAAATGTAGAGCTGGTGGAACTTGAAATGAGACTGGCACACACTGCAGCAGAATGCCCCAAGTTAACACAGGAAGAATATAAGAAATGGAGGTATGACCAGGTTGTAAAAGTTTTACATTGGAAACTGGGCCAGAAATGGGAATTTGAAGCTGGAAACACATGATACAATCATCGAGTTAAAAGAGTACTAGAGTCAGAAAAATGTAAAATGTTGTGGGACTTACCTCTTCAAATGGACAAGAAGTTAGAAAACAATAGACCAGATATTATGATCACAGATAAGGAAAAGCGAAGTTGCTTATTGACCCATCATACCTGTTTAATTCCAAGATTGTAAAGAAAGAGGAAGAAAAACAGAAAATATAATCCTTTAAAATTTAAAAAAGGAAGAATTTGGAGCATGAGAACAGTAAAGGTCATGCCCATAATAATAAGTGCATTGGAAACAGTAAGCCAAGATATAGACAAATGGCTGAAAGCGATTGAAATAGAATGCCTGGTAGAGCTTCTGTAGAAAGTTTGCTTCTTAGGTACAGCAAGGATTATCAGAAGGGTCCTTAGCACTTGAAAGACTGCTTAAAACATATGGATACCAAAGGTTACAGGTCATAATCCAATACCCACATAAATCCTATCACAAATTAGACCAAATCTGAGCTTTGTTTCAATAATAATAATAATAATAATAATAATAATAATAATTAAGATCAATATAAGCAAAAAACAAAAAACAAAGAAGAACTTTAGACAAACTTACCTTGTTCTTTCCACAATAAGCACCAGCTATTCCATGATAATTTACCTTCGACTCACCAAATCTTTCATCATGAATGAGATATGTACAGGAATGGAACTTACACTCGGTCTGGAACCATGACAAATGCATAGTTTGTTAATTATATTATTATTATTACAGACACAGGCATAAATGTATGGTAAGAAGTTTGCTTCCCAGCTACATGGTTCCACCTTCAGTCTGCAGTACGGCACCTTGAGCAAGTGTCTTTTACTATAGCTTTAGGCTGACCAAAGCCTTGTGAGGGGATTTGGTAGACAGGAACTGAAAGACGCCCATCATATATTTATATGCATGTGTGCCAGTGTTTTTCCCCCACCACCAATTGACAACTGGTGTTGGTGTGTTTACATCCCTGTAACTTAGCAGTTCAGAAAAAGAAACTGATGAAATAAGTACCCAGCTTTACAAAACATAAGCACTGGGGTGAACTCATTTGACAAAAATTCTTCAAAGTGATGCCCCAGAATGGCCGCAGTCTGATGATTGAAACAAGTAAAAAATAGAAAGATAAAAGATTAGTTTGGTTAGAATGGTAATTAGTAAGTAAAATCTTACTTTAGTATGTCAGCTAATAGCAAAAAAAATTATTGATTTAGTTTGATTGCTAATTAGTGAGTAAATTTTCAATTTAATATAGCTGATAAAGGCAAAGAAAATTGATTAGCTTGATTAAAAACACATTTGTAATACACCATTTGTGGTCGGGAGTACTACAAATGGTTGAGTGTCATTGTCACTTTAACTTGCCAGAAAAAGCAACTATGTTACCCCGACCTCAAATCACACTACATTTTCAAAAATGGAAGGACCAATTAAATAATGTATATTATGTCTGAAAAAGCAACTTGGCACAAAAACAACAGTGAACAATTTCATTCTATGATGCCTAGTAACAGCTAAGTGAAGTGGGATATTGAGAAGAAAGTATTTTGACAATTGACAAAACAACAGCAGTGAATGAATTAGATCGCCATCCATACTGAGGCAGTCTTCTACCATTTCCATTATAACAAAAGATAATATGAAATATTACATTGGGAGTTTCTTTAGGAAATCCTCTGTAACGGAAGCCTGGTCCATAGTTCATTTCACATGTATCATCTGGTGTAAGGTATAGACCTAGTGAATTAAAGAAGATTAAAACATTATTCAAATCCAACATTTTTTTGTCATTGACATCTTGACTTACCACCATTCAAAATCTCTCTCTCTTTCTCTCTCTCTGTCCCTTTCTGTCTTTCTCTCTCTCCCTCTTTCTGTTTCCTTCTCTCTCTCTCTCTTTCCATCTCTCTACCTCGCTCTCTCCCCTCTCTGTCTTGTTCTCTCTCTCTCTTTCCATCTCTCTCTCCCTTTCTGTCTCTTTCTTTCTCTCTCTCTCTCCCTTTCATCTCTCTCCCTTCCCCCTCTCTCTCTCTCACTTGCCATTAAACATTTAGTTTCCATTAGTGTCTCTTTCCTTCTACCCTCTGCCATTACTATCTCTCTTAAAGCACTCTAGTACTATTCTCTCTAACACTACATCTCTCGTATCTCCTTTTCCTATTGTCTCCACAATCTGTATTTTGTACCTCATAATTGAGCATTTTGCCATTTTACTCAATTTTATCTTCAGCATTCACTCTCTGTTCTACCCACCCTGTTGGCCATGTCTCTATCTGAATTAGATAGAAACAATATAGAGTAAAGAGGATTCTTTATTCTTAAAAGGGTAAAAAGCAGCCTCACTAGCTCTGGTGCCATGAATAAATCCTGACATTCTCTGTAAAGTAGTTGGTGATAGGAAAGGTATCCAACCATATAAGCTATGTGAAAGATAGCTGATCCATCTAAGAGAGCAGTAACTCTAAATAAGAAATGATGCAGCCTATGATGACTTGCCCAACCCATGCTGACAAGGAAAACAGATGTAAAATGATGATGATGAATGTGACGATGGCAACAAAACATTCTCTAGTGGTAGTGGTGGTGGTAGTGATGATGGTGGCGGTGGTGATGGTGGTGTTGATTGTGGTGGTGTTGGTGGTTTTTGTGGTGGTGGTGGTGGTGAGGAAACATTTTCTAGCAGTTAAATGGTTTGATATTATTTGTAACTACAACTAGAACTGTTAAAACACTGTAATATTGCAACCTCCTATATATATTTGTTTCAACAAATTACTGACCATCAGCCTTTAGCTACCAATGTTCTCTCCTATGCAGACGATACAACCCTTTACTGCTATCTCTAACCATCCATAGACAGGCACCATCCACATGCAGCCTAAACACCTTACATCAAAAATTGCAATGACTTCATAAACAGAAAATTCCTTAACAATCTCCAATGGGATCATGTCTAACTTTTCTTCTCCACAACAACACAATCACTACATAATGGATGTTGTCTTCAACAACAATGTCAACACAAAAACACTCATTACATGTCAAATAAAATATCTTGAACATCACCATTCTAGTCATGGACAAAACAACTAAAAATCATTACAAATGAACTAGTAAGGTAGTAGTAGTAGTAGTAGTAGTAGTAGTAGTAGTAGTAGTAGTAGTAGTAGTAGTAGTAGTAGTAGTAGTAGTAGTAGTAGTAGTAGTAGTAGTAGTAGTAGCAAACAGGAGACAAATACTGCACTGACCTGGTAAGAGACCATTTAGTGTTAAGCTTTTAAAAGTGTCTGCAACTTCGTTTCGCTTGACATTCTCTTCAAACAGACACTCTGCCAGGTTGTTGCTGCCAACAACAAAAAGAGAAATATATCCTAACATCTATGTATCTAGCATGAGGTTGTATTGCAAAGTGGCGGAGTGGGAATGCATTACCAGCCTTCCAAAGTATGTTACTATATTATTGTACACCATCTTTATTACCATTCTATCATTCCGTTATGATTATTGCTGTTATTCACTCTTTTATCTTTTATTTGTTTCAATCATTAGACTGTGACCATGCTGGAACACCACCTTGAAGAATTTCTTAATTGAACAGATTGACTCCAGTATATTTTTTTTAAAGTCAGGTACTTATTTTATTGGTCTCTTTTGCCGAACAGCTAAGTTACAGGGGATGTAAACACACCAACACTTGTTGTCAAGCAGTGGTGGGGGGACAAATATGGACGCAAAGACACACACTCACACATACATGCGCACACACATGCACATGCACACACACACACACATACACACACACATACACACACACAACAGACCTCTTTCAGTTTCTGTCTACCAAATTTACTCTTAAGACATTGGTTAGCGGTTAGCATTGAGGCTATAGTAGAAGACACTTGTATAAGGTGCCCTGCAATGGGACTGAACCTGGAACCATGTGGTTCAGAAGCAAGCTTCTTACCACACAGCTATGCCTCTGCCAAAGCTATTCATTACTAAAGTATATCTATCAAAGAAAGGTACCTGCCTAACATCTATTCAATGTTAAATACCTACACAAAATTAGATGCCTGATGTTAGGGAATTTGATAATGTGTGATGACTGTAGGGTTAAGTGGGACTAGACTACACCACATGCTTATATGTGCTAACTTTGCCACTACAACCATTGTGCTGTGCTCCTGAACAAGGCATCCTAACAAAATTCTAATTTTCTTTTTTGTCTTTGGTCAATAAGTATTATTTCCTATTTGTTTCTACTTAGAAAATAAAGGAAATTACTATTATTCCCTTCAAACTTTGCTTTTGTGATCTGGACATCAATGTTTTGAAACTGACCTATTTTCCATTACATTTCAGACAGATTCAGTGCTGAGTTACTGAAGGAGAAATATCGATGTAGCAAATATTCTGCTCAATGCCACAGATTTGCTTGATCATTGCTTGACCTTAACAACCTGAGCATGTCCCTTAGTGACTGACAATATGTGCATCTCTGATCATGAGCAGTAGTAGTGGGGGAGCATCATGGCTAATATTATTTTCGTTTTTGTTACTATGTACAAGAGACAATTTTTGACATGTTTCAGTCGTATTCTAAATTCATCAATACAGTAGAGCAACAACAGTATTAGCTGAAATACTAAGGTCCACTGTATTTGCTGGGAAATGAATATAAAGTTAGTCATTGTCTGAGAATGCATTTTTCACACCATATATTTCTGGTCAATCTTTCAATGCTCCCTAAGCTAAATGTGTAAATACACTAACTTGCCTATTGTTGGACAAATATGTAGTGCAGTATCTCAATATTGTTTAATGCTCCTGATATTAACTATTGATACTGATTTACTTATTGTTTGACAAACATAAAATCTCTACATTATTTAATCTCGCATCAGTTCCACTGCCCTACACAAACCAATGTACAATCTTGTCCCTTTACATAGAAAATCATTCATCACTACTTTGGTAGGCATGGTGAAGTCGTACTGGTTTGCTTATTTTGATGTGGATGTTGGAGCTGAGAGGACTAATAACAGGGATGTGGATAATGGTGGTGATGATGACAATGACAACAATGATGACGACAATGACAACAACAACAATGAGGATGATGATAATGATGATGATGATGATGATGAGGATGAGGATGATGATGATGATGGTGAGGATGATAATGATGTTGATAATGAGGATGACAATGGTGGCATCAAAGATGACAACAACAATGATAATGCCATTGTCATTATATTCTTGATGAGAATAATGATGATGAAAGCAGTGACAATAATCACAATAACAATACTTATGAAGATGATGATGACAATGATAATGATGCTGACAGTTATAATTTTGATTCATTCTACTGGTAATGATGTTGCTGATGTGTGTGAGGATGACAATGGTTAAGATGATGATAATAATAATTACAGTGGCACCAAAGATGAGATAATGATGATGGGGATCACAATGATTGTGGTGGTGGCAGTGGCTGTGGTGATGATGATGATGATGATGACAATGATGATAATGACGAAGACAACGACGATGATGATGATGATGATGAAAACGATGATGATGACGATGGTCATGTTGATGATGATGATGATTGATATAATGATGATGGTGACCATGATGATGATGATGGCAGTGGTGATGATGATGAGGACAGTAATGCTTGTGATAAGGATGTTCATAATAACAACACCATTGTAATGCTGTCATGGCAGCAACATGTGATGTGGAAGATGGTTGTGTAGACTTACTCTATCAGTTGCAGCAGAGATTTTCTGGAGCAAATACTCCATCCAGTTCGCAAAGTTCCCATGATACCATGACTTGCTGGTGGCGTTTTACATTCTTCTGTTTTATCACTGTGAGACATACCTAAGCTGAGTGATAGAGATTATTTGAGTGGTGGTAAAGGGAAGATTAGATTTTTGTTTTAACGAAATAGCAGACATTTATCACAAAATTCGAAAAAAGAAGTAATGTCAATAAGGTCATACATTTGTGTAAAATCATACTTAAATATATACATAATTAAGCCAGACAAAATTTATTGAGACAAATTTTTACAGCCAGCTGCTTTTCATGATGCCATACCTCATTTGTTTCCAGGTAAAGTAATATTTCCCCTAGTCCTTCAGACATAAACATCACAATGGCCTGACATGTTTTCACAAAAGTGTGCAAACAAGATGGCACGTATAACAAACATTTGTTTAGAACTAACAAGTAATATCAAGATAAGGAAATGCAAACACACACATATGTTTATACATACATTACATATATATATATATATATATATATATATCATCATCATCATCATCATCATCATCATCATCATCATTATCATCATCATTTAACATCTGTTGTCCATGCTGGCATACGTTGGATGGTTTGACCAGGGCTGGTAGGCCGAGGGGCTGCACCAGACTCTAGTCTAATTTGGCATGGCTTCTATGGCTGGATGCCTTTCCTAACACCAACCTCTCCAAGAGTGTAATGGGTGCTTTTGCATGCCACCAGCATAGATGCCAGTAGTGTGACTGGCACCTTTGTCATGACTAGGGCTTCACTTGGTTTGGTGGGTCTTCTACTCAAGCACAGCATATTGCTGAAAGTCATCAGTCATTGTCTCCATGAGACCCAATGCTCAAAAGGTGCTTTTTATATGCCACCAACACAGCTGCTAGTTGCATGACACTGGCATTGCCTCTGTGAGACCCAATATGAAGCCCAGCGCTTGAGATGTATTTATATATATAGTTGAATAAGATTTGGGTAAAAACCTTGTAGAATACTATACAAAGCTCATTCACAGTTATTGGCTATGATGTCATCATATAATAGAGATGCTCCTGCTACTATTTATACATCAGGAATTCCATAATATCCATAGATTTTTTTACAAATAGATAAATGATAGAAAATGGAATGGATGACATTCTTTATTTAAAATCACTACGATTGTTTCAACACGTTTTTTTCACTCATAGAACATTGGTGAGATGTGTAATCAGTACTTATCAAAGATAAGATACCAATTAACTTATTTTTTCCCTAATTGTTTCAAAGACGGATATATAAGCCAGATGGTAATAAATTAACTTCAAGTAGAAGCTGATTCAAGTGTAGCATGGAGCCAGTTGTTTGTCATGAAAGACAGAGGGTAATTTAGATCCTTAGTAGAAATAAAGAAATAGTTGTTAAACACTGAGATGGTCAGTCTTCATCATTTTATCACTTAATTATCTCTAAATACTTAATTTTATTCTTCATTTAATACTTCAATCTGTTTTGCACTTTCTTTGTTATAATCTGACCAAAACAATAGGATTGTAATTTATAGTCAACCTTACCCTTTTTTTCATTTGTTTTTAGTGTTTTGTATATTGATTATAATAATATTTAGTCTGTTACTGTATCTATGGATTTAGTTTTGTCTGTAAACTGCTGGAAATGACACATCACTTTAGGTATACATTCTCACACTGAATGAAATGACAATAGGTGACAGTAATCACCTGAAGAGGTACATTTTACACCTTCGATGCATGATAATGATTGCACAACATCTTATCAATGTACTAAGGGTATTGAAACAATTGCAATAACTTTAAATAAAGAATGTCATTCATTCCATTTTTTTATCATTTATTTACACATACATACACAAGCACACGCACACAAACACACAAACACACACACACACACACACATATATATATATATATTCTTGATTCCAAATTCCTTTTGCCAAGTCTGTCCGTAAACGAAGTGATCCCAAGATAAGAAATCTTTGAACTTTAATTCACCCCGTATCTCTATTTATTATTATTTATTATGTATCATTATTCTGAGCTCCCTAGTCGCCACTCTATATTTCTGCACCCCCCCACCACCATTATAGGTGTCTACTCTTTGAACCCCCCTCTTCAATACGCTATTTCACCATGCATTACCCCTCTCTCGATATCCTACGTTCTACTTGCCTAGAACCTGTCCTCAGAACCACCCCTCCCACTGGTGCTCCCCTATATTTCTGCACCCCCCCCCATAAAAAGCACCATCCGAACGTGGCCGATGCCAGACCCCTCTGGCACCTGTGCAGGTGGCACGTAAAAAACACCCACTACACTCGCGGAGTGGTTGGCGTTAGGAAGGGCATCCAGCTGTAGAAACACTGCCAGACTAGACTGGAGCCTGGGGTAGTCCCGAGCTCCCCAGACCCCGGTCGAAACCGTCCAACCCGTGCTAGCACGGATAACGGACGTTAAACGATGATGATGATGATGATGATGATGATATAAATATATGTAACTCAACAGAGTGTAAGTACATTGAGAGAGAAGTTGAACCTAAGAAGCATCAGTTGTGGCGTGCAAGAGAGACGATTGCGCCGGTATGGTCATGTAGCAAGAATGGATGAAGACAGCTGTGTGAAAAAGTGCCACAACCTAGCGGTTGAGGGAACCTGTGAAAAAGGTAGACCCAGGAAGACCTGGGACGAGGTAGTGAAGCATGATGTTCGAACATTCGGCCTCACTGAGGCAATGACTAGTGACTGAGACTTTTGGAAATATGCTGTACTTGAGAAGAATCGGCAAGACAAGTGAGACCATAACCCATGATCTTTACTAGGATGTACCCAGCCCACTTATGCATATCTTTCCTTCTTTGGACACAAAACTCTGCTTGCGAAGACCTGTTGAGGTAATCGAAATCGAAATCGAACCAAATTCGTTGACTGGCACCCATGCCAACCTCCTTTCACTGAACACTAAACTCTACTTGCGAAGACCTGTTGGGGCAAGTAAAACCAAAATTGAACCAAATTCGATGACTGGCACCCATGCCAGTGGAGCACTAACAGCTCCATCCAAGCGGGATCACTGCCAGAGCAGCTGTCTGGCACGTAAAGAGCATCATTTGAGTGTGATCGTTGTCAGCGTTGCCTCACTGGCACTTGTGCCAGTGGCACATGAACAAAACATTTGAGCGAGGTCATTGCCAGTGCTGCTGGACTGACTCCTGTGCAGATGGCATGTAAAAAACACCATTTTTGAGCATGGCCGTTGCCAGTACCACCAGACTGGCCCTTGTGCCGGTAGCACTTTAAAAGCACCCACTACACTCTCGGAGTAGTTGGTGCTAGGAAGGGCATCAAGCTGTAGAAACTCTGCCAGATCAGATTGGAGCCTGGCACAGCCATCTGGTTCGCCAGTCCTCAGTCAAATCTTCCAACCCATGCTTGCGTGGAAAGCAGACGTTAAACAATGATGATGATGATGATGTAATATAATATGTGACAATTATTCAGTTGTCATAATAAAAGTCTAAGTTTCAGATGTCAGGGCAGAAATTTGCTCCGGCATCTCGTCAGTTATTAAGACAATACAAAAATGCCCATTTTTTTATTGTCTTAATAACTGACGAGATGCCGGAGCAAATTTCTGCCCTGACATCTGAAACTTAGACTTTTATTATGACAACTGAATAATTGTCACATATTATATTACACATAAATTCCTCTATTTACAAAATATCGAGGTCTCATTCACTCTTTTGTTGTCATACCATTACTATTAATATATATATGTATGTGTGTGTGTGTGTGTGTCTATGTATATATGTATATATATATATATGTATGTACATATATATATATATATATATATATATATATATATATATATATATATATATATATACACATTTTGTTTGTTTCAGTCATTAGACTGTGGTCATGCTCAAGCACTTCCTTGAAGAATTTTAGTCAAATGAATCAAACCCAGTACTTTTTTTTAAAGCTTGGTACTTCTTTCTGAACAGCTAAGTTGCGAGATATAAATACACCAACACCAGTTGTCAAGTGGTGGTGGGGGACAAACACAAACACAATGACACACACATAAAAAGACAAACACACACATACAACAGGCTCCTTTCAGTTTCTGTCTATCAAATCCATTTACAAGGTTTTGATTGGCTCTAGGTTATAGTAGAAGACACTTGACTAAGATACTTCACATGTGGGACTGAACTTGGAACCATGTGGTTGGGAAGCAATTTCTAACCTAGAACCAAGGAATTTCAACATCAACAACAGGGTAATTTTGTTTGTATGTATGTATGTTGCATATGCATGTGTGTGTGTGTGTGCATGTCCCACTGTCATACTTTAAAAACTGAACAAAAATTGTCAATTTATACAAAACCAGAAAGGAGAAAGCTAATTCAAAGTCTACAGATCCAATCCATCACTGGAACTGTGAAAATCTATAAAAGTGTCCAGGAGTTTATCATTTAAATATAAATGAGCATGTCTAGATATGCAACTATATGTATGAAAATACATACATAAAACATACAAAACTGTACATATATACATACATACATACATACACACATACATAGATACATAGATACATACATACACACATATATACACACATACATACATACATACATACATACATACATACATACATACATACATACATACATACATACATACATACATACATACATACAAACAAACAAAATTACCCTGTTGTTGATGTTGAAATTCCTTGGTTCTAGGTTAGAAATCGATTCTTTCTCTATTAGCAAGAAATCTAGAAATAAACTGAATAATGACATGCATACATACCAAAGATATCACCCACATCATAAGCAGTTATCCAAAAATGTCATCATGGTATTATCTACTAATGAGACATGTTGTAGCTAGGACACTGTATAATGAGATCTGTCAATAGGATAACCCAGAGGCCAAAGACATAAGAACCTACTATACAGTAGAGGCCATAGCCACTCATAATAAGAAGGACTACTGGTGGAATGTCCCAGTGGAAACCTGAATCAAATGTAAACATAATAGACCTGACATAGTAATTTGAGATAAAGAAGAGAAACTGTGTACAGTTGTTGAAATCAGCTGCCCAGCGGATGTTAACATAAAGCTAAAGATCAGCGAAAATGAAAATATCTATGCTGGACTATTGAGGAATCTACAGCTACTCTATCCAAATTACAAATTCAGGTTCATACCTGTAATTATTGGGGTACTGAGATATGTAACGCACTACCAAAATATCAATCTTAAGAAATTAGACTTTTCAAAACCAGAAAAGAGAAAGCTGATTTGAAAACTACAAAACAAAGCCATCACTGGAACAGTAAAAATCTGTAAAACTTGCCAGACATTTATCATTTAAGTATCTATGAGCATGTCTAGATATGCAATTATATGCATGAGAATACATACATAAGACAAAACATACAAATCTGCACACATACATGTATACATACAAAATACCCTGTTGATGTTGTTGAAATTCCAGTGAAGGAGTCTTGGATCTAGGTTAGAAACTGTCTCTTTCACTATTAGCAAGAAATCTTGAAATAAAACTGAATAATGTGTGTATATATATATATATATACATATATATATACTAGACTAAACTAGACTAGACTAGACTATCCATGACCCATTGGGTCAACAAGAAAGTCTGAGTTTTTTTCTTTTCCCAGTTATTTTGCATGCTTTCAACGAATGTGACATCGAAATCACGCATAAACGGCTCCTTTCCCCAGAAAAGGAAAAATTTGGCTGCTATTTCTTGCACGCCCTGCTACCACGTAACAGGTATTTCGAGTACTTTATCACAAATATTTGTTACGTGGTAGCAGGGCGTGCTAGAAACGTACTGCATTACCTCTTAATATCCTGTTGCTTATTTTGATTATATATATATATATGCGTTTGTGTGTGGGGGGTGTCAGGTCACTTATGAGGCTTCCATAAGTGCTACTGGTAACATGGAATCTAGCACAACCTGTTGCATGGTTGGGTTGTTGGCGACTAAACTGGCACCCTCACCAGGCTATCCTGGTGAGGAGGGTTGTTAGAAACCCAGCAGGATTAAAAGCAAGACCTGTTGAAAGGTCGGATGAACCTAGTACAGGCTCAACGGCTATCTAGCAATAACACGGGTACACAAAAATTCCGGGATGGTGTTCGGCGTGCTGAAAGACCGTTGAAGCCTATCTCTAGGAGAAGGTCACTCTGATATAAAACCAGATACGCAGGGAATGGCATTGGATATTTTGGGGACCTTTGGTTTGTGCTGAGATCATGGCACTCCCACATCACTGAGCCTGCGACTCATATTGGCACTAGACATTTTGCCCCGGTTTGTCTCTAGATAATGTCAATAAAGTGGAGAGGGTCAATGAGTTGTCGTGCAAGCCTTACTGGACCTAAAACTCTGCATGGGCATTGCTGACCTCTGCTTGATATGTGCTGCTGTTTTTCCTATATATATATATATATATATATATTTTATTTTCAGTATATATGTATCTTTATTTTTAGTATATATTTATTTATTTTTAGTATATTTTAATTTTACTTTTATTCGGAAGTCCTGCGTCGATGGTGGTGAAGCAGGCAGACTTGATGGGTTGGAAGCATGTAGTCTGCGACCTGCACATAGGCGGCCCATGCTAGATATAAAGTCGTTTCCTTGTTGCCCAAGACAGCGGTAGGATTCAATTGTGTGTCTGAGCAGCTCCATTTAGGGATGACACTGCTCATCCGGAGGCCGGGGAGGTTCTAGAAAAGGTGATAAAAAAAATTGCCTGTCTTTCTATGACTAGTCACTTTAGTGTGACTGGCAGATGGTCACTCTGCGCTCAAAAAAACAAAGAGATTTTTATTTATAAAATCTGGATAGATCTTGGAACATTTCATGTTGGAATATGTGCACTCTGTTGGATAGCAAGAGGGATTGTAGGCCTGAAAGACGCACTGCACTTGTTGCTCGCACGCTGAACTGTTATAACATTGATGTTTCAGAACTTTCAGGGACTCGTATAGAAGGTGATGGTCATCTCGAGGAAGTAGAAGGTGAATACACCTTTTTTTGGAAGAGGAGGCAGAAGAGGGGGCGCAGAAAGGCTGGTGTTGGCTTTGAAGTTCGATCTGATATCCTTAAGAAGTTGGAGGAGCTTCCTGTTCCTATAAATGAATGTCTAATGACTCTACGAAAGGTGGGCGGTTAGCTACTCTAATAAGTGCCTATGCACCTACCCAGCTGAAAGCCATACTTAGGAAAATCCTCAATTCTGATATATAAATATATATATAAAACAAGGTTATTTTATTCCACATGGATAGAAATATAGGAAAAATAAAAGTTGAAAATAAAAGTTAAAATATTTATTATTATTATTATTATATTTAAAGATTTAACCGGTTTCACAGCTTACACCGATTTTCAAAAATTTGAAATAGAAAGACGTGGCTTATGTCACAGCTGTTTTGCTTCTGACTAGTGTTTGAAACTTGCCCTATTTTTATAGGGAGTTCACAGCTCAAATTAGTATGTTTTGAATAGGGTTTGATTGGTAGACAATAGTCACATGACTGGTCTTAGAAATTTTTGTAGGTTCTCTGCCACATCCGTGTATTAGTATCAAGTGACAATGTTTAGCGTTGTAAGTTAAGGCTAACGTGGTTGACTGAACAAGTCTGGTGGTAGTACTAAACAATCAATGCTCTGAATGTTTCCCGTCAAACGTTTGTAGAGAATAAACATGTGATTAAGTTTAGAACCTTCTGTACGTTTCCTGCTACGTCCGTGCGTTAATGTCACGTGACAGTATATTTTGCGCAAACAATTATGGTTTCTGATCACAGTGAGACTAAAACTTTAGCACCCACTGATTGACAAACCAAACTTGTAATATCTTCTCGTCAAAGACTCTATTACATAATTTGGATATATTCATGTAAACTAATTTTTATCTTCTTATTGTAAAAAATTTTATTACCTGATCGGAATGCCTTAATGTAAACTGTTTTTTGATTCATCACAGAGGATACACAAAGCCTCGTACCTTACTTTTGAAGATCTATTTAGATAAGTGAAACCGGTTAAGTTAATGAATACTTTAAAAACACTCCTGCATTTTCAGATTCTTTTCCTCATATATATATATATATAAATATATATACATATATACATATATATACACACATACATACATGCATATATATATATATACACACATACATACATGTATATATATGTATATATGTGTGTGTGTGTGTTGTGTGGAGGCGCAATGGCCCAGTGGTTAGGGCAGCGGACTCGCGGTCGTAGGATCGTGGTTTCGATTCCCAGACCGGGCGTTGTGAGTGTTTATTGAGTGAAAATACCTAAAAGCTCCACGAGGCTCCGGCAGGGGGTGGTCATCCCTGCTGTACTCTTTCTCCCACTCTTTCTTCTGTTGGCCTACTCGCTTAGCCAGTGGGGTGGCTAAAACAATGCGAACGCATTGTGACCAGCGATGTGTAACTACATCTGATGGACTGGTCAGTCACGTGATATATATATATATATACATACATGCACACACACACACACGCATATATATATATACATATAGGTTAGTAGAGTTAGCGGTTGAAATAACTGTCTAAGGGGTAAGAATATCCGTTTTACTACCGGTATAAATTATCTATGTTAACTCTGGGCATACATATGCAAGCATGTTATGCCCATAGGATACAAGAGTTTATCAGTAATCAAATTTAAATTAAGCAGAAAATGGAGAAATTTTGATCTACAACAATTGACTACCATCGATTATTATTTTTTAATACAAAACTTTATCCCATCTAACAGCCGTTTCTGCTTCCAATGTCCTGCAGTGTTGCCAAAGAAAATTCAGAGAATAATATTCGTCATATTTTATAATACACTGAACTGAAACATGGAGCTTCATCAGCGTGAAGAAGAATATATACAATAAAAGAAAAGAAAAAAAGAGCCTCGGGAGGAGGAATAAAGGCTTAATATATTTGAATCATACCATTTTGCAGTGTAACGCTTCAGGCCGTTAAGAAAAATCTCCACGGCCTGAAGCGTTACACTGCAAAATGGTATGATTCAAATATATTAAGCCTTCATTACTCCTCTCGAGGCTTCTCTTCTTTTCTTTTCTTTTATCTACTTTTCTTCACTCTGATGAAGCTCCATGTTCCAGATCAGATGTGTTATAAAATATGACGAATATTATTTTCTGGATTCTTTTTTTTTTTTGTCAGCACTGCAAGACATTGGAAGCAGAAACGGCTGTTAGATGGAGTAACGTTTTCTATCAAAAAATAATAATCGATGGAAGTCAAATGTTGTTGATCAAGATTTCTCCATTATATCTCAGATCGTATGCTGAAACAAAAACAATTGCAGCGTGGAAGGTGTTTGTAAGCCATTTAAGAAACACACAAAAGCCGTTCAATTCACTTCAAAATATTTTCGTCGCTTTAAGACCGCGACGAAATATACAAATATAAGAGAGAATCCACTATGTGGACGCTCTTACGCTAAAAATAGATCCGCAATGGTCTCAACCACTAAGAATTGTTCTCAAGAAAAATTAGCACAACTATGAACGTAAGCGAGCAGGACAAATGAAAAATAACAAAAATATAGATTAACCCCAGACAATTGTTTCACTGTTAATAAATTATGCGATTTTACGTACACAATAAATCTACAGATCATCAGTAGGATTCATCATAAATATAATTTGTCGAACTGCACGTCTGATATTAACACTAAGTTAAAACCATGAGTAGTTCAGCCTATTATATTCGCAGTTTTGTTCAAATGCCCTCGTTCGAGCGCGCCAAAATTACCGGAAATAAATACAGCATAAATAATTTACCGCAGTAGTTTGAGAACATATTAATTTATAATTAAAGTCAAAATAAGGGTGAAAAAATTGGATATTAATTTAATAACATCAATTTAACACCAAGTGGTTTAGCGCATAAAAAACTGAGATTCAGTAAATATTAATACACAAATATGAGAGAGTGTACTTTGATGTGGATATATGTATGTATGTATATTCTAGTATATAGATTTGATTAACTGTAACCTTATGTGTATGTATATTATAATGTATATACTTATATATATGTATATGTAGGTGTGTATACACTTATATGTATATGTATGTATGTATATAAACTTATTCTTGTATATGTGTACCTTCTCTAATATTCATATTTGCACGTTATATCTTCATTTCATACCTTTATAATTGTACTTCATTTTATACCTTTAGAATTGTACTTTATAATCGCTGATGAGGCCTTGAGATATATATATAAGTAACTCATTTATAACTGCATATTACATCAATACATCTGACTAATATGAGCATAATGAGATACTCTATATATATATATGAATTAGAAAAAACACCTTTTATCAATTCAAAATGAACAATTAGATTACACCATCTAGAAAATTACATATAATAGAAATAGTAAAATTAAAATAATAATAAAATACCGATGATTAAGTAAACTGCAAAAAAAATTATAAAAACGTATATAATTGGTTTTTATTATGTTTTGCAATTTACTTAATCATCGGTATTTTATTGTTATTTTAATTTTAAGATTTCTATTAAATGTAATTTTCTAGATGGTGTAATTTAATTGTTCATTTTGAATTGATAAAAGGTGTTTTTTTTCTAATTTTTATATATATATATATATATTATATTGTGTGAAATATATATATATATATATATATAAACAATTGCAGTGTGGAAGGTGTTTGTAAGCCATTTAAGAAACACACAAAAGTCATTCGATTCACTTCAACATTTAAGTTTAATTTGTCAAAATATTTTCGTCGCTTTAAGAACAGGTCGCGGTCTTAAAGTGACGAAAATATTTTGACAAATTAAACTTAAATGTTGAAGTGAATCGAAAGGCTTTTGTATAATTCTTAAATGGCTTACAAACACCTTCCACACTGCAATTGTTTTCGTTTCAGCACACGATCTCAGATCAAATCACTTGCTATGCAAGTACATCTCCTATATATATATATATATACATACATACATACGCACACACACATACATATATATACTTCAGCAATGTATCTACGCACACGTGTTGTTGGCGAGTTCTTTTCCTTTTTTTTTTACTTTACTCTTTTTCACTATTTCCTTTCCAACAAAGAGCTATGCTCAAAATGTCAAACTCTTTTTTCATCAAGTAACACACTAGTACATGCCTTGTGCACATCCTCTCGTTGTCCATTAATTTTATTTGTTATTTGAATTGTATGTTTGTGTATATATATATATATATATATATATATATACATACACACACACACACACACACACATATATATATGTATACATGCGTATGTATGGCTGTGTAGTAAGAAGATTGCTTCCCAACCACATGGTCCCGGGTTCACTCCCATTGCGTGGCACCTTGGACAAGCTTTGTGAGTGGATTTGGTTGACGGAAACTGAAAGAAGCCCGTCGTATATGTTTATGTGTATGTGTGCTTGTGTGTCTGTGTTTGTCCCCCATCATCACTTGACAACCAATGTTGGTGTGTTTACATCCCCATAACTTAGCGGCTCGGCAAAAGAAACCGATAGAATAAGTACTAGGCTTACAAAGAATAAGTCTTGGGTTTGATTTCTTCGACTAAAGTAAGTGCTCCAGCATTGCTGCAATCATATAGCTGAAACAAATAAAACCATATAATATATATACAGGGTATGATGGGTAAATTGTCGCCATTTTATTTTCATGCGCATTATTTGTCTTTGATTTTGTCGACTACACAGTATAGTAGGGTCAGTTGGGCACCGTCTGTGAGAAAAACAGCACCATGATGCAACTGACTCAACCAGAAATTCCAATACGACCATTTCATAGTGTTTGAGTGTCAATCTGAGGACATTACTAAGAGTGATAAAAGTCAAACATTCAGTCAACCTCATGGTGTTTGGATCTCTAGTGATGGTGACGTTATCCTTCCATTCCTCTTCCCACACGACCTCAGACTCAACATGGAGGCCTACATCAAGTTTCTGGGGGAGGCAGTGCTGCCCTGGGTCAAGAGGGTGGCTGCTGAAAGACCCTATGTCTGGCAACAGGGTTCTGCACAATGCCACACAAGCAGGAGAAACCAGTCATGGCTGTCAGTCAATTTCAGCGACCACATTGCCCCTAACATCTAGCCTCCTAACTCCTCACACTGCAATCCCTTGATTATTATTTGTGGGGTGCAGTTGAGCAAGAGACCAACAAAACTCCTTGTAACACCAAAAATGAACTGAAGGCAAGGATTATGGCAGCACTCACTAACTTAAACAAGGAGATTGTCCGGAAGAGTTGCAGACGGTTCTGAAGTCATCTAGAGGCCGTGGTCAAAGCCAATGGCGATTTTATTTTTATGTAATTTTGGTAAATATATCTTTTAAAATAAAATGTCAGTTTTATTTTCAATTTTGCGTAATTTAGACAATAGTTTATTCACTGCACCCTGTATATATGTGTGTGTGTGTGTATATGTATGTTTATGTATGTATGTGTGTATGTATGTATGTATGCATATGTGTGTGTGCGTATGTGCGTATGCTTATATATATATGTGTGTGTGTATGTGTCTGTGTATATATGTATGTATATACAATTTATCTAGGTGTAAAATACACCTAAGGGATATTAAATATCCGAAGAATTTACTGGTTTATATTATCTATATCAATGACAATGTTATTCCAATATGTAAATAAAAATAAACAGAATATACAGTTTATTAATATATAAATATAAATAAATATATATATATATATATATATATATATATATATATATATATACATACACACTCACTTTTATATATATATATATATATATAATATATATACATACACACTCACTTTTATATATATATATATATATATATATATATATTTATATATATATATATATATATATATATATATATATATATATATATATATATATATATATATATATACATATATATATAGAGAGAGAGAGAGACAGACAGATAGTGTTTGTGTGTGTGTGTGTAGGCATATAGCAGACATATAATTGAGCCATGGATATAAGTTGTCAGAACTTACTTATGACCTAACTCATGTGCTTCCAAATACCAAAGTCCCCATGTTACCTCATTATTGACAGCACAGTGTAATGATGCACGGCAAACTCCAGGCTGGTATGCTCGTCCTCCAGATTCGTTTGATTCTTTTCTGTATCATATTGAAATGAATGAATTTAATATAGGATGTAGATAAAGCAGTAAATGATTGATAAATCATCATACGTGTGTGCGTGTGTACATGCATGTGTGCATGTGTGAGCGCGCGTGTACATGTAACTATATATATTCACTTGTCTTCTGTAAATAAACGCTTCATGTTAGGGTCCTGTTCATGCTACATGTGTGTGTGCGTGCGTGTGTGTGTGTGTGCGTATTAGAAATAATTATAATGATATAGAACATGGAAACTTGTTCATCCTCAAAATTTATTTCCTCTTATTTTACAATTTTATTTAGTATATTGTTTATGATCTTTATGATTCACATGTTTCCACTGCACAGATTGCACAGATTATGGGTAGTTGCAGGTGCAACCTGGCATGATTTTTGGTGCAGCTTCTTCAGGGTCTAACCATTTAGCTAGTTTCGAAGTGAACTGAATGGAGTTAGTTTTTTTTTGTTAGGGTTCGGAGGGAGGTGGTGGGGTTATTTTGAAACTGAAATTCAATCCGTTTGTAGGCTTGAGCGGTTGACCTCAAATTCACACCAGTTGCTGTCCAAAGTCAGGGTTTGGTCTAACTAGAAACAGTTAGCTACATAAGGGACCAGGGCACTAAAACCAAAATAACACACAGTTGAATAAGGGTGTGGGAAGTAATCTAAGAGCCAGAAGTCAAAGGGTAACAACTCTAATACATACCAATATCTCCACAAGACAGGACGTGCGACCTGCTAAAAATGCCAGCACATAAACACCTATATATATAAGAAGCTTAGAAATGATACTAGACCAATACAAACGAAGACAGCAGAGACTTCTAGTGGAAGCCATAACACAATAAATAATAGAAAAAAGGAATTAAGTTCCCGCAACTGTTCTAGGGATACAGTATGCCTTTAAAATCAAGATGTTTGGAGAAAAACTTGGTCTATAGATGCAAAATCACTTCTGAGGGAAGGGCGTACTTCTATATAGGGGCAAGTTCTCTTAATTTCAAGAGAAGGCTGGCCAATCACTTAAGTTCTTTTAGAGATAGAGAAAGATAAAGGATACTAGCCTAAGTAAACTGATCTGGTCAATTAAAGACAGGAACCATAACTATTCTATAGAGTGGGAAATAATTAGTACAGCTAAACCAAAGCAGACAGAAAGAAAAGGTGTGACTTGTGTATAGGAGAATTATACCAAATATTTACATCGAGAAACACATTACTTAATATCAGACTTGAACAGGCCTTAAGATGCGTACACACTAACACAGCAAAACTTTAAAAAAATTGAAAGAAGGTTCTAGATAACCAATGCTCCACCTACAATCAAGAACATATCTTAAACCCCCAAAATTCATGGTACTCCTTAGCAAACCTAGCATATACTCAATTCAATGTATACCGCAAAACATAAACAACACAGTCAAGAAAATGAATATATGAACAGCTAAAGACTTTACACTACAAGCACTACACTTGAAATCAAAGCTACACCACACCCAACCACCACAATAAACAAGGAACCCTGCAAAACATCAACCTTGACCTAATTAGACCAAACCCTGACTTTGGACAGTAACTAGTGTGAATTCGAGGTCAACTGCAGAAGCCTACTAACCGATTGAATTTCAATTTCAGAACAACCTCACCACCTCCCACCGAACCCTAGCCAACAAAAAACCTAACTCCACTCAGTTCGCTTCAAAACTAGCCAAATGAAGAAGCTGCAACAAAAATCGTGCCAGGTTGCATCTGAAACTGCCCATAATCTGTTCAGTGAAAACATGTGGGTCATAAAGACCATAATAATATGCTATATAAAATTGTAAAATAAGAGGAAATAAATTTTGAGGATGAACAAGTCTCCATGTTCTATATCATTATAATTCAATATTATCAGTCAGAGAAGTGGACACAAAATTTACAGTGACTGACAACTAATAATAGTTATAGACGTTAAATACTGATCGATGTGCTTAGCTGTAATCTGGAACATAACTGAGAGCCACTACAGTATCCACTCGGATGATATATCCCTCTAAACTCTCTCTCATTCACACACATATATGTGTATGTATGTATGATATATATATGAAAGAAACTGTCGCATACAGTGCTCAGTGCACTACAACTAAGAAAGCATAAAAGCCATCAGGTGTACTGTTGTTGGATGCCAGGAAGCATGGAAGTTTTGAAGAATGTAGTGTCTAAACAGCTTACAACTGATACGGGTAGTTTATTCCATGCTTCCACAATTTCAAGCGTGAAAAACTAGTTTCCAAAAGTCATGGGTGCTGTGTTGTCTTTAATTTTGTAAGCATGTCCACGGGTGTTTGTCATATGGAATACAAAAAAGGTACCCGAGGTTGTTGTTGGAAAGATTATGGATAATCTTGTGGGTGTCTACCAAGTCAGTTGCCAAACGTCTGAGCTTCTATGTGTCCATGCCCAGAGAAGCAAAACGTTCAGAGTATGGCAGATGCAAGCACAATATATATATATATATATATATATATATATATATATATATATATATATATATATATACATATATATATGTGTGTGTGTGTGTATGTATGTATGTATGTATGTATAATACATATATATATATGTATATATATACATGTATGTATATATGCGTATATATATATGTGTGTGTGTGTGTGTGTATATATATATGCATATATATGTATATGTATATATATGTATATATATATGTGTATGTGTACACCAGGCGAAGAGAGGTGTATTAGTTTAACGTTTTGGTAGGTGAGAAAGTCCTTTTACATTTCGAGCTTATGCTCTTCAACAGAAAGGAACTCGATGAAATAAACAGCGAGAGAATAAAAAATCTTTTGGAGCTAGTGGTCAATCATGGTGGCTGGCTGGACAGAGGTAGTTAGACAGGAGAGCTAGGAAGAAGGGGAGATAATAAAGTATTGGTGATCCCAAAACGATGGTGAGCGTGTGTGTATACGTGAGAGTGTATAAGTGTGTGCGTGTGAATAGGGGCTGGTGACTTTGACGTGCGGCTGTGTGCGTGTGTGTACGTCCGTAATGTGTGGGTGTGTGGATGCTGGGAAGTGGTCAGTGTTAGTTTTGCGGATGGTGTGATGTGGTAGTGTGTGGTGGGATGTGGTGATGCAAGTTTGAGGTGTGGGGATGCAAGGATGGGGTGTGGGGATGTGAGGGTGGTGTGTGGGGTTAAAGTGATGATGTGGGGGTATGGTGGGATATGTGCGGGGTGGGTGGGATGTGTAGGTGTGGGGTGTGGATGGACGGAGTAACGATGAAGTGAGAAGGTAAAGAGGAAGTAGGTGTCAGAGCAAGAGGGGAGAGGAGAGGTGGGAGGAGTGAAGAGAGGAAGTAGGTGTGAGATGAAGAGAGGAGAGGAGGGAGGGAAGTTGAGCCCATGTGGCGCAAATGAGCGAAGGGAGAAGATTAATTCCTGTTCACAGCAAAGGAGGAGACCGGATGGCCCCTGAGCAAAGACAATCCAAACACAGTTGTGTCGTAATGAATGATCAGTAGAGCGGAAATGGCGTGAGACTGGGGAATCACTGCTGAGTCTAATGTCCTGGAGGTGCTCCGCGAATCGGTCAGCCAAACAGCGTCCCATTTGACCAATGTACACAGAAGGACAGAAAGAGCAGGAGATGTAGTAAATGACGTTGCTAGAAGAGCATGTAAAGGAGTCAGTGATATGATAGGGACGATGATGGGTGCCTGTGAGGATGGTGGTGTTGGAGAGGTAGGGGCAAGTGCGGCAGCGTGGGCAGGAACAGGGGAATGAACCAGGTTGGGAGGTAGGGTTAGGGAAGAAACTGTGGACCAGGAGGTCACGTAGGTTGTGGGCTCATTTGAACACGGGGAGGAGTAGGTTGGGGAAGATGGGCAAAGTAGAGGGGTCGAACTGGAGTCGCCGGAAGGCTCGGAGAATGGTGCATTGGAGAGGCAGGATGGAGGGGTGGTAGGTGAGCGGAAACGGGAGATGGGTAACGGCGGGGCAGGTGCGAGGAGAGAGAGCAGAGGCGCGGTCCACAGATCGTACCCTGACAAGGGTGGTGTGGATAGTGGTGAGGAGATATCCATGAAAGATGAAGTGGTGAGCCATGAGTTGAGACTGAGTCTCAAAGTCATTTATTGTCACTGCAGAGCCTGCGCAGATGGAGGAATTGGGAGAAGGGGATTGAGAGCTTGGTGTAGGTAGGGTGGGAGGAGGAGAAGTTGAAGTATGAGTGTGAGTCGATGAGTTTGTAGTGGATGGAGGTAGTGGGAGTGAAGTTGTGTATGTTGACCGAAATGTTGAGAAAGGCGACGGAAGTGTTTGAAATGGTGCAGGAGAATTCGTGGGCAGCATGGAAGGATTGGACAAAAGAGAGGAAGGAGTCTAGTTGTTCACGGGAGAACGCAGACGCACCGATACAATCATCAATATAACGACTTATAGTTCGGGAGTGGGGCCTGTGAATCTTGAAAATATTTGGGCCTCAACATAGCCAACGAACAGGTTTGCATAGTTGGGGCCCATTCTCATTCCCATGGCCACTCCCGAGAGAGCTGTTGGTAAATCTCCCCCGTTAACTAGAATCCGTTGAGGGAGAGAACAAGTTCGGCCAGATGAAGAAGTGCGCACGTCTCAGGTTGGGGGTTGGATCGAAGGTCTAGGAAGTGTTTGAGGGCAAGAGTCCTTCGTGGTGTGGGAACACCGTATATAGACTCTTGATATCAAGAGCGAAGCGAAGTTTAGAGGGGCTGGGAGGGAAGGAGAAAGAGTTGAAAAGACAAAGAACATGATTAGTGTCGTGGATGTGTGGTGGAAAGGAAGCCACTAGGGAGGCAAGGACACGCCCGAGGTATTTAGAGATGAGTTCAGTGGGACAGTTACATGCGGGACGATGAGGCGGCCAAGGTTGTTGGGTTTGTGGATTTGGGGAAGGAAGTAAATAGTGGAGATGCAAGGAGTGCGAACAATGAGACTGTAGGCTGTGGGAGGGAGATAGGAGGAGGAGATAATGTCATGGATAGTGAAGGATACCGTCTGTTGATAGCTAGGCGTGGGTTGGAGGGCAGAGAGCAGTAGAAAGAGGTGTCTTGAAGTTGGCGGAGAGGTTCAGCCTTGTAGAGAACCGCGTGCCATACCACCACGGCTCCACCCTTGTCGGTCGGTTTTATGATAATGTCTTTGCGGCGTCGGAGACATCGAATAGCCGAGAGTTCGGCTGGGGAGATGTTCAGATGTCGAGGATGCCTGCGAAAGTTAAACCGGTCACAACACGTTGACAGATGCCTGCAAAATGATCGACTACTTGGAACTGGCCAGGAGTTGGCGTCCAGTGGGATTGTCGGCGGCCCAGGTCGGTGGAGCAATCCTCTTCGTTAGATGCAGGTGGAGTGTTGTGAAATAGTGCATATAGCCTGACACGGCGCACAAAGCTATTCAGCACGAGTCTGAAATTTGCTACTGGATGGAATGAGGAGAATAAAGCGCAGACCTCTACTGAGAAAAGAGCTATCCACCTGAGAGTAAGGAAGATCAGGAGGAATGGTAACAACAGACTGAAGTGGGAGTGTGTAGATGGATCAGATATGGGAGGGGAGTGGTAGTGGAAGGCTGGGATGAGAGAAAGGAGGAGTAAGTATGTGTGGGGGTTGGAGTGACGGAGGAGTTGAGGTGAGGAGAAGAGGGAGTGTATGGGAGAGGGAGGGGGAGGGAAGGAGTTGCGGTAGTGACATTGGATGTGATGAAATGGTGGAGTGAGTGGAGTTTACGTTGTTTAATGCGAGCGAGAAATTAATGGAAGAGATAATTTAAATGGATTATACAACGTAAAGTAGAGTGTGCATAGGAGGGTGACAGAGAGGCGAAGATGGAATAAGCGAGAGGGAGAAGGCGGTCGATGGTGTGTATTTTGGGGAGATTGGAACGAATGGTGGTACGCATAAGGCGGTAGGAAGTAGTACAGAGTATGGATAGGATGGCTGAAGCAGAGTAGAGAGTAAGGTGGAAATTGAAGCAGAAATCTTTGGAAATGAAGCGGTGGTGGAGGCAGCGACTGAGAAATGAAACGTAGCTAGAGAACCTTGTTTTTTTGAAAATTAGTAGGGAAAGATTAATAGCTTGAAAGCAGCGGAGAGGGAGTGTAGAAAGGTGCTTCTTTAGGCGGTGGTGAAGGTAGAGAAGGAAAAGTTTGTAATGAGGCATGATTGAAAAATGAGAAAAAAAGGGAGAGAGAAGGTAAAGTAATGACGTATGGAGTATAAAAGGTCGAAAAATTCAAAAGGCAGAAGGAGAAGAAAGGAAGAGAAGATGAAAAAGAAAAGAAAGGGAGAGAGAAAGAGGCAAAGTAACAACGCACAGATGTATATGTATACATACATACATACATATATATATATATATATATATATATATATATATATATATATATATATATATATATATATATATATATACATGATTGACCAACATTATTGATCGCTAGCTCTAAAATTTCCAAATTTCCTCATATTCCTTTCTGCTGAAGAGTGTAGGCTCGAAATGTAAAAGACTCTCTCACCTTCCCGAGCGTTAAACTAATAGACCTCTATGTTGTTTATACACCTGTCATTGTCTTTTGCTTTTCTGTAAATTTCAACTATATATATATATATATATATATATATATATATATATATATATAATATATATGTAGGGAGAGTTTACGAAAAAAACAGAAGACGAAGACAGGTGGTGTACAAAACAAACAGATGTATTAGTATAACGCTCAGGAATAGAAAAAGTCTTTTACGTTTCGAGCCTACGCTCTTCTACAGAAAGGGACACAGAAAAAAACAAGGAGAGAAAAAAATGTGTGTAGTGGCTAACGATCTATCATGGCGTCTGACTCGAACAGAAGGGTCACGCACGAGAAGGAAAGTAGGGGAGATAACAAAGTAAAGATGACCCCCAACACGAAGGTGCGTATGTGTATAAGAGAGTATGTTTGTGCATGTGAAAGAGGGCTGGTGGTCTGGACGTGTGAGTGTATGTATGTGTAGGTGTGAAAATGTGGGGATGGGAATTGGTCAGAGCTGGTGTGTGTAATGTTGTATGGTGTAGTGTGGTGTGGTGTGATGTTGTTGGGAGGTGGGGAGGCGAGAGTGGGAAAAGCACGGGTGGGGTGTAGGTTCGTCTGAGGGTGGGGGTAAAGTTGGGGTTTGTGGGTAGGCAGAGGGTGGGGGTAGAGGTGGGGTATGTGAGGAGAGAGAGGAGGAGAGAAGAGAGAAAGAGAGTAAGAGAGAAGAGAGAAAGAGAGTAAGAGGGAAGAGGGAAAGAGGGGAGAGAAAGAGAGAAGAGGGAAAGAGAGTAACGGTGAAGAGAAGTAGGAGTGAAGAGAAATAGGAGTCGGGTCAAGAGAGGAGAGTTGGGTGGGAGGAAGGAGGGAGGGGGAGAGAAGAGAGAAGGAGAGTGAGGGAGCAGAGAGAAAGAGAGAAGAGAGAAAGAGAGTAAGAGAGAAGAGAGAAAGAGAGTAGGGGTGAAGAGATGTAGGAGTGAAAAGAAGTAGGGGTCGGGGAGGAGAGTTGAGCCCAAATGGCGTAAAAGAGTGAAAAGAGAAGATTAATCCCTGTTCACGGCGCAAACGGGAGTCCGGATAGCCTCTGTGCAAGGACAATCCGAACACAGACAGGTGTTGCAAAGAGTGACCGGTGGAGGGGAAATGGCGTGAAGCCGGGAGATTGCAGGGCGGGTTCGGGGGGAGAGAGCGGATGCACGGTCCATGGAACGTGCTCTGGCAAGGGCAATACGAGTATACATCTGCAGTTGGTTAGTATTTATGACATAATCATTTGTAATACAATATCATATATCAGGGACTAAAAATTTGTATAAATAGTCAAGAGTTAATCTAAAGATGATATATTTACTTTGATAAGAGCATAGCATGATCAAATCGAGGAATGTGAAATCGCTGCCAAGCACAGAATGAATATAAGATTGAGTCTAAATTCTTTTCTTTGAAGTGTTCCATCTGAAAAAAATATAAAAATGAAAGAAACAAATTATGAAAAATATAATTCTTTACCTAAATGGGTTTATATCGAACGACTGTTTTCAAGTATGGGAAGAGTACAGCTGTCATCTGAGTCAGTTATAACGATTGTTCCACCCCACTCTCTGAAATTGTTTTCGTTCTATGAAGGAAAATAAGGCTAGAGAGGAAGTGCCTGTCATCGGATACATATGGTAAAAGATTGGAGCAAGTGATATGCATGTTGGGAATGAAAGGTCTTGCATGAGTGTAAACCATTCGTTTTATTTTAATAAATTTTTAATTGTTCATTTCTATGTATTTCTATATGCTTCCCGACCCCATGTTCATTTTGTACCATGCCCTCTATATTTGACCCTTGTGGCTCGAATAAAATACTTATACTTAATGCAAGTTTTGAAGAGTACAGTTCGATTTTAACAGTTATTTTTTCAAAACTATTATGGAAGTTACAAAGGAACATATTTGGCATATTTTGCTTTATTAGTTCATTAAAGCCAACAATTCAACAGAAAGTGCGAGGAATATTAATGCAGTATATGGGTATCAGACAATAACCATAAGCAGTGGTTCTAGAAATTCTGAGCCGGATAGACTCCAGTCTAGAAGATGAGCCTCATCCTGAAAAGTCTGTAGCGCTCGACGAGACCATCCTGCAAGCTCTGGTGGAACAAAATCTCATCGTAGCTGTTGAGGAACTAACAGAGAAGCTTGGATTAGGGCATTCAACCATTCATCGACATCTGCATGCCATCAGAAAAGTGAGCAAATTTGGGTCAATGTGTTCCTCGCAAACTTTCCAAGTCCAATTGTGCGCAGAGAGTGAATATGTGCTCTTCTTTGCTGTCACGTCTCATGAATGAACCATTTTGGGACCGAATAGCAACTGGTGATGAGAAAAATGGGTTCTCTATAAAAAATTCAAGCACCAAAGACAGTGGGTAGCGAAAGGAGAAACACTGGCACCACAAGCTAAAGGTCTTCACCCACGTAAGGCATTGGTGTCTATTTGGTGGGATATGAAAGGTCTAGTCCACTTTGAACTTTTAAACCCAAACCAAATGATAACAAGGGATATCTACAGCAATCAGCTTGAGCAGCTTAAGTCAGCACTAGAAGGAAAATGACCATCTTTGGTTCCAAGACGAAAGGTGTTCTTCCATCAGGATAATGCTCGGCCACATACAGCGAGGATAACATTCCAAAGGCTGGAGTAGTTTGAATGGAAAACGATACCCCACCCACCATATTTACCGGACATTGCCCCATCTGATTATCCTTTATTCTGCAGTCTTCAAAATTATTTGGATGGAAAAAATATGATTTCTGTAGACGAGGTTAGGTCAGTACTGGAGGAGTATTTTTCGTCACGGACAAGTGAATTTTGGAAGAGGGGCCTTGCAAGTCTACTAGACAGATGGAAGAACATTGTAGAAAATGAAGGAGAGTATATTTTAGATTTAAAAAGGACTTTATCATAATTTTGAAAAAAAATAGTATAAAATATTATTTTGGGGATGACCCAATAAGATATATGTATGCGTGTGTGTGTATAATACACACACACACACACATATAGTCCCAAAAACACAAAGAAAAAACACAAGAAAAAACAACAGCGCAAGGACGTGATACATGCAAAGTATTAACAGATGCTCAGGGAAGGAGAGAAAGTTAGTTTTACATTTCGAGCAAAACTCTTCTTCAGAAAAAGGAGACAGGAAAGTCCAAGAGAAAAAGTAGATGGGGGGGTAAAAACCGCCAACAATCCACGTGTAGTTATATTTTGAAATGAAGTAGCCAAATGCCTTGGTGTGCAGACCGCCAAGAGCACCAGTAACACCGTACAAGCCTGATATATATATTGTTATATTTTGGGATGGTCATTTATTATTTTATTTTGGCAAACAAACACATGCACTATATATTCATTCTTCACAAATATATAGAGCATGTATTTATTTGGCAAAAAAATAAAAATGACCATCCCAAAATATAGCAATATCTATTTCAACACACATTTTCATATCAAGACTCTTACAAAGCAAATACAAGCGTTCACACGCTAGAAAAAAACTTCTTCCAAAAAGAGGTTAGTAACATCCTCATAAAAGATTTCATAACATTTTTTTAAAAAATAATTTTAAAATAAAAATTTCCTTTACACTTCAAAAACTGTATTAAGTAATCCTCACAGACTTTCATATATATATATATATATATATATATATATATATATATGTATGTATATATGTATATTACTTAATATACACAAACATGTCTTTATGTGCTATTAATAGTTTCAGATATTGAGAAATACCTAACATAATCATCAGACACAAACCACATATCATAACTAACTAAATTTAAGACTATTAGTAGCACATAACATTCATTGTGTATATTAAATAATATTTATCTCTCACCAGATGGAATACATTTTTTTGTTGATCTTACCATCACAGAACAGGTTCAAAATCTGATGTCATATATGTTGATTTCAGTAAAGCATTCGACAGAGTCAACTACAGCAACATATTGTCAAAATTGTCAAAGATTGGAATCCATGGAAAACTATTACACTGGATTGAGTATTTCCTGGAGAACAGAACATAACATGTGATCAGAGGAATCCACTCAAGCTCAGCAAAAGTCGCCAGTGGTGTCCCTCAGGGTTCTGTCTTCGGCCCATTTCTGTTTATTGTCTATATTAACATTTCAAGCAACATCAATCACAGCAAAGTGAAAATATTTACCAATGACTCTCAGCTCCAGAAAATTATCAACAGAGAAGAAGACTGAACTGAATTCCAGTCTGAGCTACATGCTGTAAGCCAATGGGCAGACAAAAACAAAATGCGTCTAAACAAGGGAAAATAAGAACTGATTCATTTTGGAAAAAAGATTATGCTAAAACAACCATATTCTCTTCCCTCAGGGGAACCACTCATAGTATCTAATAATATCAGAGTCCTAGGAGCAACTGTTGTAAACAATCTCAGCTGGAGTGTCCACATCAACAATAATGTCAATATAGCTCATGAGATGAACTCTTGGAATGTAAGAACCTTCTGGTCCAGAGGACAAGGTGTCATCATTTCTCTTTTCTCCTCCTTTGTATGGCCACACCTTGGATACTGCTGCCCTCTGTGGTCTCCACACACAAAACAAAGCATTTCAAAAATTGAATCACTCCAGAGGGCATTCACTAAAAGAATTAAAGGCATGACTGATCTCAATTATTGGGACCACCTTAAAACATTGAAACTCTATCCTCTCCAGTGCCATCATGAGTGATACATCATTTGCACAATGTGGAGAATATACCACCAGTATTGCCCAAACAACATCAGCATTAGTTCCAGAAGGCTAGGACTACAAGCCATACATTCTCTACCAAATTCAGGATCACAACACATAAATACACTGCAACCCAATTTCTTTTCCTCAACAGGCCCTGCCCGATTCAACTTTGTCCTAAAACAAATCAAAGAGGAAAAAGATTCCATCACATTTAAATGGAATCTGGACAAATTTCTTCAAGGGATAACAAATAAGCCACCTATACCTGGATACAACTCACTCAACAAGAACTCCCTACTTGAATGGGCCATGATACCACAAAACTTGACTTAAAAAGGATTTAGCAAATCCTATCAGGTAGCGCTATTAAGTTAGACATGGCCTGGGCCACTCTAAGTCATCTAAATTATATATATATATACATATACATGAATGTATGAGTGTATAAATATATATATTACTGAAGCAATGGCGAAGGACCGATATCTCTGGAGATGTGCTGTGACTGCAAAGACCCGGGATGCTTCTGGCACCAGTTCCGCATAGCCCCTGCCCATTCAAAGTACCTTGGATCCCAGAACATCTCGCTGTGCTTGAGGAGACCTATTGAGTCAAGTGCATGTACATGAACATTGAAACAAACATCAATGGAAATAGTTGTGATACCAATGCTGGTGGCACATAAAAAGCACCATCCGAACGTGGCCGTTGCCAGCGCCTCCTCGTCTGGCTTCTGTGCCGGTGGCACATAAAAAGCACCATCTGAACGTAGCCAATGCCAGCACTGCCTCGACTGGCTTCTGTGCTGGTGGCACATAAAAAGCACCATCCGAACGTGGCCGATGCCAGCGCCGCCTTGGCTGGCTTCCGTGCTAGTGGCACGTTAAAAGCACCAACCGATCGTGGCTGATGCCAGACCCCCCTGGCACCTGTGCAGGTGGCACGTAAAAAGCACCCACTACACTCGCGGAGTGATTGGCATTAGGAAGGGCATCCAGCTGTAGAAACACTGCCAGATCAGACCGGAGCCTGGTGCAGCCCCTGGCTTCCCAGACCTCGGTCGAACCGTCCAACCTGTGCTAGCACGGAAAACGGACGTTAAACGATGATGATGATGATGATGATGATATATATAAAAGTAAATAAATGGCACAACGAAGCACCGATATTTACTGGTAAATAGCGAACTTAATAAATACGACGCTAATGTATAGCTTCACTGCGTATGTACTAGTAAAGATGCGTGTGTGCAACAAACATGAAAAAAAAATTGTCTTACCTCTAGGAAGAACATCTGAAAAATAAAAAACCTAGAAACGGATAATGCAGTACCGGTTTCAGACTCTTCGAAATACGTTTGCCAACGTATATTTGATTTGTCTTCATCAGCTGCATATACCTCGACAACATTTCAAATGTTGCCACATCTATGCCAGTACACTCGTCTGAACACCAAAACGTTAACAGAACGAGAACAGTGAAGAAGTTAAATGAAAATAGTAATGCAATACGAGAGTATTGCTTTCCAGTAAAGGATATCCCGTGAGGGTAAAATTATACATATAAAAGTAAATAAATGGCACAACGAAGCACCAATATTTACTGGAAAATAACAAATGTAATAAATACGACGCTAATGTATAGCTTCACTGCGTATGTACTAGTAAAGATGCGTGTGTGCAACAAACATGAAAAAAAAATTGTCTTACTGTATAAATACATATATCATCATCATCGTTTAATGTCCACTTTCCATGTTAGCATGGCTTAGACGATTTCATTGAGGACTGGCGAACCAGATGGCTGTACCAGGCTCCAATCTGATCTGGCAGAGTTTCTACAGCTGGATGCCCTTCCTATCGCCAACCACTCCAAGAGTGTAGTGAGTGCTTTTACGTGCTACAGGCATGAGGGCCAGTCAGGCAGTACTGGCAACGACCATGCTCAAGTGGTGTTTTTTATGTGCCACTTGCACAGGAGCCAGTCCAGCAACACTGGCAATTATCTCACTTGAATGTTTTTCACGTGCAACCAACACAAGTGCTAGTAAGGTGATGCTGGTAACGATCACATTTGAATGGTGCTTTTTACATGCCACCAACATGGAAGCCAGTTGGCTGCTCTGGCAGCTATAATGCTCAGATGGTGCTCTTAGCGCTCCACTGTCACAGGTGCCAGTCATCAAATTTGCAAATTTGATTTGATTTTGATTTCACTTGCCTCAACAGGTCTTCGCAAGCAGAGTTTAGTGTCCAATGAAGGAAAGGTACACATAAGCGGGCTGGTTACAACCCTGGCATGGGCCACGGCTTATGGTCTCACTTGGCTTGCCAGGTCCTCTCACACACTGTATATTTCCAAAGGTCTCAGTCGCTAGTTATTGCCTCGGTGAGGCCTAATGTTCGAAGGTCTTGCTTCACCACCTCATACCAGGTCTTCCTAGGTCTACCTCTTCCACAGGTTTTTTTCTCTCAATTAGTTTCTTTAGCCAAACTGTTAACTTATGGGGACATAAACACACCAACACCAGTTGTCAAGCAGTGATGGCAAACACAGACACAAAGACACACACATGCTTGCACACACACGCACACACACACACGCACACACACACTCACACACACACATATGACAGGCTTCTTTCAGTTTCCATCTACTAAATTTACTCACAAGGCTTTCACCAGCCCTAGGCTATAGTAGAAAACATTGCCTAAGGGTGCCATGCAGTGGGACTGAACCTAGAATCATGTGATTGGGAAGCAAATTCTTGTCATACAACTGCATATTTGTGTGCATACACACACATATATAAAATGTAGGTACAGGGTCTTAAATTTTAGCAAGAGAAAGTTAGATGGTTAAGTGAGTGTCATTATTTCACTAGTACCCCAGAGGGATGAAAGATTAAGTTGATCTTTGCTGGATTTGAAATCAAAATGTAAAAAGATAGAACTACAGAAGGCTGTTGGGCAAATGCTCAAACATTTCTGCCAATCTGTCAACAATTTGTTTTTGGTCATAACATTTTTTTCAAAGATATCTTTTTAGAATAAAACTTAATAAAACAGAATAGAGAACAGAATACAATAGAAAGAGAATAGATTGGAATAGAAAATAATATAGAAGAATAGAACAGAATAGAGTTTACTTGCATCTCAATAACACCAACAACAACAATATTATCATCTTTTTGTGGATATGCCCTATATTACTCACCGGGTCTTTAACAAAGAAGACAATCTTCTTTACTTGAATGATGATATGGAGATCACTAAGTTTCTCTTTCCAGTATTCATACTGAACCTTTGCAGAGTATAAGAAAAGAAAAAAGAACGAAGTCAATTATTAGTGGCACATTACCAGCATTTTGTTTCAATGTTGTATTGTACTATGGAATATATCTATAGGTTTTAATCAACACTGCATCTAGTGACAGATGTAGTTGACACCTCTTTACATACAATATCTTTCTGAATAAAAAAAAAATGAATGATCAACTAGACTAGTTTCATTCTTGTGTTTGGATTTCATCAGCAAGTGAATACCTTTTTGGTCCATGAACATATTGGTTATAACACCATTATTACTAAGTGTTTATTATATCTATTCATAGGATACTATTAAAAACCAAAAGATATACCCTGTAACGCAGTATAACTGCATCTTTTATCTTTTACTTGTTTGTCATTAGGCTGTGACTATGCTGGGGCACCACCTTGGGGAACTTTTAGTTGAATGAATCAACTCCAGTACTTATTTTTTTATTGGTCACTTTTACCGAACTGCTAAATTACAGGGACATAAACACACCAACATTGATTGTCAAGCAGTGGTGGTGGGGCTAGCCACTCAACCTTTTTCTATTTTCTCTCCCTGTTTATTTCTGTGTTCCTTTCTATCTATTTTTTTTTTGTAAATTCTCACAATATATATGTATATATATATATATATATATATATATATATATATATATATATATTCTCACTATATATATAATTCCCACTATATATATAACTACTTCTAGGTATCCCCCCTGGCATTTGATAGGGTCTATTTTCTGTACATTTCTAGTTTTTTGTACCTGTATGTCTGCCACACATGATGACTCTTTTCCTTGTTAACCTTCCTCTGTTGTTACTATACTTTCATATACATACATACATACATACATACATACATACACATGCACACACACACTCATACATGTGTGTGTGTGTGTGTGTAAATACATACATACATATATACATACATATATATATATATATATATATATATATATATATATATATATATATATATGTATATGTATATGTATATATATACATATATATATTTATATAAATATATGTATATATACACACACACACACACTCAAGACATCATAATAGAAGAATAGAGAATTATACATCTTAAATTTTCTTCATTAAAGCATTATTCTCATTAAATTCTAATCTGGCACCTGTTTCTGCTTGATAGCAGTAATGTACATTTAGTTGATTTAAATTTAAATGAATTGCAGTACATATAAATCCGAGTTAGACATTTCCATGCAGGTTTCTTCAAGGTTTTACCCATGTGTGTGGGCGAAACAAATTGAAGATTCTAGTCGTAGATAGTCCTTCTTAAAGTATATTCTTGGTGAGGGACCATAAAACCTCAGGGTACAGGATAGTATCACTTAAACTTATGATATTAAGTGAACAGATTATTTAATACATTTAATAGTATACAGGTTCTTAATTAGATGATCAAGATGCATTCACACAGTGACTGCTGATAATGAAGATAATATGATACAATATAAGCTAAATGGACAGAAAAATTCCACTCAGACAACTAGGTTTATATACAGTATATCTCAACTATCTACTAATGAGGAGTTATTCAAGAATAATGAGAAGTACTGCAATAATGCTCAAACTGAAGCTTGATATAGGCATAAAATATACCATATCCTTAAAAAGGAAATTAAAGAACATATGAATAAGGTTAATATTATGAATCAAATAGACAGAAGTAATAAAAAATGAACATAAAACAGAAAACCTTGACATGAATAATGGGATTTCCAGACATTGTGTTGAACATCCCAATAATACATATAGTTGCATAGTGGGTAATGATATGATTTTAAGTAAAATGAAGAAATAGATTTAAAAATCAAACAAACAATAGACATTAACTATAAATTAATTATAAAAAAAAAAAAACAATCCAAAAGAAGACAATATTTTTGAGTTGCAAGGTGGCAAGTTGGCAGAAACATTAGCACGCCAGGCAAAATGCTTAGAGGCTTTTTATCTGTCTTTACGTTCTGAGTTCAAATTCCGCTGAGGTCAACTTTGCCTTTCATCTTTTTGGGGTCGATAAATTAAGTACCAGTTGCATATTGGGGGTCAATCTAATCAACTGGGCCCCCTCCCCAAGAGTAGAAAAGAATATTTTTAAGTTGCAACTCAGCATCCTAATATAAGACCCAACAAAGACATATTTTGAGGAGTGGCTGTGATCACTAAATTAACTCCAGTACTTAACCAGTATTTATTTTATCAACCCAAGAAGAATAAAAGATAAGGTCAGCTCTGGTAGAATTTGAACACAGAAATTATAGTGGCATAATCAGTACCACAAAGCATTTACTTGGTACTCTACTAATTTTATCAATCCACCAGCTTAGTGTTTTTAATTATTAAAAATATCCATCAATCTAATAGAAATACTTACAGCATTATATTTGATGACCACAAAATCTATCTTCTGTTGCAAAGACATCAAATGATGTTCCTCTTCCAGAGACTTTGTTAAAACAGAATCTACATAAACAGCAATTTCTATTGTCAAACTTGTCAATCCTTCTGATCTTTTGAATATTTTCTTGTAACTCTCCCTGTTTTCTGGTGAGATGGGATCTAGGACAGATTAAATCAAATTATTTTATTTTTATTTTTCAATTTACTTGAAGCCAGCATGTTCTGTTGGATGTCAAATGTTAGTATGCATGTACATCAAAACGTAAATGTTTTGAGAGAGAAATTAGGTAAAAGAGGCATCAGATGTAGTGTGCTAGAGAGAAGATTGCATTGATATAGTCATGTGATGCATATGGATGAGGACAGCTGCATAATGAAGTACCAATTTCTATACATGGAGGGAAACTGTGGAAGAGGGAAAAAACAGGAAGACATGAGATGAAGTGGCAAGAAATGAGCCACACAGAGATGACAAAGAACTGAGATAACTGGTGATACACTGTGCTTGAGAAGATCTGCCCAGCAATGTAATATCCAATAATACCCCTCTCTCTCCTACAACCCACCCATGCTCACTACTGATGTCTCCTCTCCCAATCCTCTCATTCTTGCTCATGTGTACACCTACCTGCACACCATATATCTCTGTTAAATCCCTTCCTCCTCCAACTCTAGCTCCCACTCTCCTTCAAAATCTTGTGAACTCACCCATCTACCCACCCTCTCCAATCCCTGGTCCACATCTCTATACATACCAACGTCTAACTTAGGTATATGGCCCCTGCTCCCCTTTGTTACATTTTCACCATTTTCCACACCCCTCTCTCTCTCTCTTTCCCAACTGAGAAAGCCATGTCTTTCTTCTAATGCAAGACACCTTTCTATCACTCAATACTATTCCCCCCAGTAGAATGGTGTCTTGTCCTGCAAGTTTCTTGATGACCTCACTGCTATTGATGACATGGAAAAAGTACCCAGTACACTCTGTAAAGTGGTTGGCATTAGGAAGAGCATAGAATCCATGCCAAAGTAGATACCAGAGCTTGGTGATGTCTTCTGATTTTCCTCTGTTCCTGTCAAACTGTCCATCCCATGGCAACATGGAAAATGGAAGTTAAATAATAATAATAATAATAATAATAATAATAATAATAATAATAATAATAAGGCCTGATCCAATTTGAACTAGCTTACAAAACAACCACAATTGGACTGGCCAAATATCTCGAAATATCGAATGACTGGATGCTAAAGCTCGTGGAAAATCACGAGAGACGAAAGAAGCTTCATTCTATCATAAAGGAAAGCAAAAAATTTGCTATTGATCTCGTGCAGGATACCCAAACTGAACAACCCGAGGGAAGTACGGCAACTATTGTTGCAAAGAAAGTGAAAATGATGGCAACGAAAAAAGCGCACAAGCAATTGGCTGATAGGTGGGAGGAGAAACCTCTGCACGGCAAATATGTGACCCGCAGCAAACAAGCTGATGTTGACCAGAAGCAAACCCATCAGTGGCTACGGAGCTCAGGGCTAAAAGCAGAGAGCGAAGGTTTCATCCTGGCTGCTCAAGATCAAAGCCTATTAACCCAGAACTACCAGGCCAATGTGATGAAAAATGGAGCAGACCCAAAATGCCGATTCTGCAACGACATGATTGAAACAGTGGACCATCTAATCTCTGGATGTAAGGTCTTAGCACCAGTGGAGTATAAATTAAGACATGACAGAGTTGGCCAATATCTACACTGGCTAATAAGTTGGCATTACAATATCAAAACTGCCGACAAGTGGTATAATCACCACCCTGAGGCTGTAACTGAAGGAGAAAATGTAACCATTCTGTGGGACTTTCCAGTACATACAGACCGAACCATCAAGGCCAATAAACCAGATATTGTTGTGAAAGACCAAAACAATAAAGTTTGCTTATTGATCGACATGAGCATCCCCTGTGATCATAATATCTCAGCGAAAGAGTTTGACAAGCTCAGAAAATATAAAGACCTACTCATTGAAATTGAGAAAATGTGGCATCTCAAGGCGGTTACAATACCAGTGATCGTAGGAGCACTAGGAATGATCAAGAAGGGAACCGAAAATTATATGAGAATGATCCCTGGCTTACCATCCCTGCAAGAAGTGCAAAAGATTGTCTTAACTGGTACATCACACGTATTGAGAAGAGCATTGTCGATGTGAGAACTGTTGCTGCTCATGTATTTTAATTTAAATTTAAAAAAAATTTTTTTTTAAATAAAAAAAATGAACGAACTATTGAGTTTGGTTTAATGGCCTACCAATGTATACTATGAGTTTCTTTGCCCTAGGAGTCGGGAAGACACTCGGCAAGAAATGGAAGCAAATTTGAAAGAAGAAAAAAAAAAGTAATAATAATAATAATAATAATAATAATAATAATGAAATTATTGTATACAGTGCTAAGGTGCACCACAACTTGTCAGAAAGTGCGTATAAAGTGTATGCAGTAATGTACAAATGTCTGGAAAGCGAACAATGTATGAGTCAGATACATGCTTGTGTGTGCATGGAGGGGAGGAAATCAGGTGTAGTGTTGGCGAATCTCAGAAAGCATGGAAGTTTTGAAGGATGCAGTGCTCCGACAACTAACAACCGATGCCGGCAGTTTGTTCCATGCTTCAGCAACTCTCAGCGTGAAAAAATGTTTCCTAAAGTCATGGGAGCTGTGCTGTTTCCTGACTTTGTAAATATGTCCATGGGTGTTAGACGGGTGGAGTTTGAAAAGGTGCCCAGAGTTATTGTTTGTAAGATGGTTGATAATTTTATGGGTGTCTGCCAAGTCAGCTGCCAGACGTCGGAGTTTCAATGGGTCCATGCCCAGGGAAGTAAGGCGTTCAGAATATGGCAAATGCCTGATGGAGGGTATTCTTTTGGTTGCACGTCGCTGAACAGCTTCCAGACGATTGATATCCTTGGCAAGATAGAGGTGCCAGACCGGTGATGCAAATTCCAGGTGAGGTCTTACCATAGCTATATAAAGCCACAGATAGATAGTCGGAGAGCGACTCACAAAGGATTTGGTGTGTGATACCAAGATACCAAGATACCCTCAGCCTTCTTGACAATTTTAGCGATGTGTTTTGTCCAACACAAATCACTGTCGACAATAACACCCAGGTCACGTTCACACAAAGACTTTTTGAGATTAGTGTTGTGGAGGGAATAGGTGGACGCTGGGTTTCTCCTCCCAAAATGCATGGTGGTACATTTGTCCACAGCCAGCTTGAGTTGCTAGTCCATGATCAACTGCTGCATTGTGTCCAGGTCTGCTTGCAATAGAGATCTATAATGTACAGGATCTGACCTCTTTATTTTGAGGTACAGCTTGATGTCATCTGCATATTTCAGCACTGTGGCATTTGATAATAATGATGATGATTTTTAACTATCTATTAAATCTAATTAGATAATACATTTATCATTAGGTTATGGCATGACTGAAGAATTTAAAGTATGGTGAAACAAAATCATTTTCAATAGAATAGCTTTTCGTTATATACTAAGGTTTCAATTTAAAGACATTTCTCACACCCAAATCATTCAGAAATTGTCATTAAGCTAGGATTGCTCTCATAGTATAATGTAATACATACTACATCATTATCTCCCTTCAATCTTTTACTTGTTTCAGTCATTAGACTGCAACCATATTGGGGCTAGGGCACCGCCTTGAAGAATTTTCAGTCGAATGTATCAACCCCAGATCTTATTTTTTAAATGCCTGGACTGAATCCAGAGCCATGTGGTTGAGAAGCAAACTCCTTGGCACACAGCCACACATGTATATATCATATTTATATACATATATATATATATCACGTGATCACTGTGACCGACCAGACCATCAGATGTTGCTACACATCGCTGGTCATAATGCGTTTGCATTGTTTTAGCCTTCAAATGACACCACCCCACTGGCTAAGCAAGCAGGCCAACAGAAGAAAGAGTGCGAGAAAGTTGTGGTGAAAGAGTACAGCAGGGATCACCACCCCCTGCCGGAGCCTCGTGGAGCTTTTAGGTGTTTTCACTCAATAAACACTCACAACACCCGGTCTGAGAATCGAAACCGTGATCCTACGACTTTGAGTTCGCTGCCCTAACCACTAGGCCATTGCACCTCCACATATATATATTAAGATTAAAAAATAAATAACACTGATGCAAAGTAACACCAAATATATATATATATATATATATATATATATATCATATTTATTACGTTTATATATTTGTTGTGCAAGATTTTTTATGTGAAATCATATGTTGAAACAGATATTGTTGTATTTCGGAATGGTCGTTTTGCCAGTTTAGCCAATAAAAACACACGCACTATATATTTGGTGTTACTTTGCTTCAGTGTTATTTATTTTTTACATTAAACTTAATCTTATTTCAGCCAGAGTTCTTTTGTCAAACTCCTGTGACCGCATCAGTGGTCCTTTGCTTTCTTCTTTCTTATTTGTGTCTCTCCTTACTAACCGTCAGCCATTTTGTATTTCTATTGTATGTGTCTTCATTTATGCATGCTTATATCTTTATGTGCGTCTATGTTTAGTAAATAACTATATACATTTAAAAAGAAATTTTTTTTTATCATTATTACTATTATTACTAGTATTGTTGTTATACATACATACATACATACATCCAAGTATACGTAATAATAATAATAATAATAATAATAATAATAATAATAATAATAATAATAATAATAAGTGGATGTAAACACATGAACAAAATAAGAATAAACAAAAACAAATTACATGAACGTATATAAACAGAAGATACAAATATTACAGGCATTCCCACCCCCACACACACACACTAACTAAACATAGACGCACATAGAGATATACGCATGCGCAAATGGAAACACATACAATAGAAATACAAAATGGCTGACGGTTAGTAAGGAGAGACACACAAATAAGAAAGAAGAAGGCAAAGGACCACTGATGCGGTCACAGGAGTGTGACAAAAGAACTCTGGCCGAAATAAGATTAAGTTTAATGTAAAAAATAAATAACACTGAAGCAAAGTAACACCAAATATATAGTGCATGTGTTTTCATTGGCTAAACTGGCAAAATGACCATTCCGAAATACAACAATATCATATTTATTATATATATATATCTGAGACCCCTTCGGTCATGACACAGACCATGGGATTGCACCTAGAAAGTTACCCTCCCAGGCACAAATCTAGGCAATGTTGTTTATGGAAGACCAGCAGTTGCCCATGCATACTGGCCTCCCTTCTCCACTCCACAAGTGTTATCTAAGGGAAAACAAGGGCCAATACAGCTTGGCACCTGTGACATTGCAACTCATTTCTACAGCTGAGTGAACTGGAGCAACATGAAAGAAAGTGTCTTGCTCAAGAACACAACACACAGCCCAGTCCGGGATTCAAGCTCACAACCTCACGATTGTAAGCTCGCCACTTTAGCCACTGAGCCATGCACCTTCATGTATATATTATCTGAAATGGGTATACCCACTCTACTGACAGATGTATGGGTGCATTTTTTCCTTGATTTATGGTCTCTTAGATGACTCACGCATGTATATATATATATATATATATATATATATATATATATATATATATATATATATAGCAGCATAGCCCGGCGTTGCCCGGGTATGTAAGAGCCCCTAGTAGGCAATGACTAATCCCAATGTAGTCCTTTCCCTCCAAGGAACGAAGGTGCATGTGGACGTTGCAATGTCTTGTCTTCACTCGAATACTTCTGTATATATGATGTTCCTAGCTGTCCCTTTGGGCGAAAACATGAAAACATCATTGCGCCTCCCAATGCGTGAACAGCCCATGTAGAGTTGACCGTGGGCGAAGCACTGTTCGCCCAAATGTAACCCAGCGACTTGTAGCGTTTGGCCTTGGGATTTATTGATGAACATTGCGAAGCAGAGTTTAACAGGAAACTGAGAACGCCTGAAGTGGATTGGTAGATCAGCGCCCGACGGTTGAAGGTGCATCCGTGGAATGAAGACGTCCTCTCCCTTCCCTCAACCGGTAAGTATTGTGGCCGTTATTAAATGTGGTGCCAAATGTTTCACAACCAAACGTGTGCCGTTGCACTGTTTAGGTGGAATCAAATTCCTGATGAGCATAATGGACGCACCGACTTTTAACTTCAGGATGTGTGGCGGCAGGCCTGGCGGTTCAAGTGAATTCAGGAATTCAACAGGATAATCGGCAAGCTGGGCGGGGTCTGCTGTCCTATCTATAGATTTGTAGACGTGGACATCACCAGGAATAGCTTCAAGTAGCTGGATATTGATGGAGTTGACGGTTGTATTTTTGGGTGCGAGAATAGCTCTGCCTGCCAGCCATTTTAGGTCGCGTAAATTGTTTTGTAGCTCCATCAGGTCAATACAATATGTCTGCAAATATATCAACAAAGGCAGCGATGCTGCCATGTTCAGCATCCAGAGGACCACCAGTCGCGACGAAGTGTCCAACTACTTGGCTGGCCGGTACCTCAGCAGCAACGAAGCATTTTGGCGCATTTACGGCTTCCCGCTCCATCAGAGACACCCGGCTGTGGTGCAGCTTGCTGTACACTTGGAAAATGGACAGCAGATTTACTTCACAGAGCAAAGTGCTGTGCAGATAGCCACCAGCCCTAAAGACACAACGTTAACTGGTTTCTTCAAATTATGCCAACGTGATGACTTCGCTCGAACGCTTTTGTACCCACAGGTCCCATCGTACTTCGTGTGGTCTAAAAACACCTGGGTTCGACGGAAATCCGGCAAAAACGTCGAAGGCTTCCCAGGCGTCAAGTTTGACTCCTGCCTGGGTCGAGTTTACAACATCCCGCCAAACCAGCAAGAATGCTTCTACTTCCGTCTCCTTCTACATGAGGTCACTGGTCCAACAGGTTTCGGCAATATATGTACCGTCAATGGGGTTCTGTGCGACACCTTCAGGGAAGCATGTATGAGACTTGGCCTTCTAGAGGATGACTCCCAGTGGGACGCCACGATGGCAGAGGGTGCTTTACTGACGTTTGGGGTGGTAGTTATAAAGAAAGTGTAAACAAAAAAAGTATTCGAATAACTTGCGGCTGCAGCAGCTATTAGCAGAAGTGGCAGTGTTGGGGGTGAAGTCTCGAATGTAATTTCTTCCTGGTAGGAATTGGTTGGATCGAATTATCGATAGCTAAAAAGGTCCAGTTGCGTCCCCTAGATAGTCTGGTTTGTGTTTAATACACAAATTGGTTTGCTATGTGTGCCACATATGATTTAATTAACCGATTTTTTCCAATAATGTATCCTATTGGAATAAAAAGGGCTATATAGCTCCTTGGAGCAGACATGATGCTCACTGTGAAAAAAGAAAATTCCTGCCAATTTGTGAAAGATATTGTCAAAAATATGTCATCTTGAATTTGAACGCGATTTCCCAAAATGGCATGATTTTATCGATTGTTTCTGATGGTAAGGTATTGCATGGAAAACTAACGTCAGAATTGAGTTTCTTAGGGTGACATTAAGCTTCCCCATGAGTTTTGTGAAAATCGATTGCAAGTTGCGAAAACTACCATAGATAATGTGTTGCATATAAAAAGCTTAGATTCTCGACCCCATGCCGAGTTTATCGATTTTGTAGGTTGCAATGTCTTCTCTTCACTCGAATACTTCTGTGTATACGATGTTCCTAGCTGTCCGTTTGGGCGAAAACATGAAAACATCATTGCGCCTCCCAACGCGTGAACAGCCCACGTAGAGTTGACCGTGGGCGAAGCACTGTTCGCCCAACTGTAACCCAGCGACTTGTAGCGTTTGGCCTTGGGATTTATTGATGAACATTGCGAAGCAGAGTTTAACAGGAAACTGAGAACGCCTGAAGTGGATTGGTAGGTCAGAGTTAAAAAGGCCGAGTTGCGTCCCCTAGACAGTCTGTGGTTTGTGTTTCTGATTCTCGACCCCATGTCGAATTTATTAATTTTTTTCAGAATTGGGTGAACTTTTCAAAATTTTCGCTGCGTTAGTTTTGAATTATGACATTGGGCTATGTGTGTGTCAAGTTTCATCAGAATCGGTTGAAAGCCGTGGTCAGAGTGAGGGTACAACCAAACAGACACACAGAAACACACACAGACAAACTGCCGTTTATATATATATATATATAATCAAAATAAGCAACAAGGATATCCAGAGGTAATGCAGTATGATCATTTCATGCGACTCCATTTAATTGAACAATGCAAATATTACATCAGTTTTAAAATGTAGAGCAATCTTCAGCTGCATAAAAATATAGAATTTAGTTAAATTCAAAGGATTCATTTGTATAGTTATTCTATTAACCAAAATTTTGGATATCCTTGTTGCTTATTTTGATTGTAATCACCCCATTTTGAATTATATGGATAATTCCATACCAAATTCTGATGCCTTTAACTTAAGTACCATATTCAACTGAATCTAAATTTTACTGAACTATATATATATATATATATTGATTCAGTTCAATACGGCTTAAAGTTTTACTGGTCTTTAGCAGAAGCCTGTCTCTTTCAGGCTTTAGATGGGCTTCTGCTGTCTCAGTTAAAAATCTTTCAACCTCAATACTAACACACCCATCTGCCTTTTTTGAATTTAGTAGACGCTGGTAGTTTGATTCTGCTTGCTGTTAACATGCTTCTATTTGCCTACTATGAGTGGTGTTGGACGTAGTGGATGTTTATTTTGGTACTATCCGATTTTTGATCTGTTCCTCATGTTAGGCTGTACATGAGAAATTTTATTATCTGATTTTCAATATTCGGTGTTCTAGAGACATACAAAGACTTCCCCACATATATTCATGTATACATGCCCATATACACATACAGATATACTCACAGATACTTTCGTACATATACAATTACTTACACACATATATATACATACATATGCATCTCTCTGCATCCCCATATTCATACATATGTACATATATACATATATACATATATATACATATATATATATATATTATATATATATATATATATAATATATATATATATATAATATATATATATATATATATATATATATATATATATATATATATTATATATATATATATATATATGCACATACACACACACATATATACACATATGCATACGTACATACATACTCTGATTCTGATTATCAAATACATTCTTACATATACATACACACACATACATTTATTTACATGTCCCATGACATCACCATCATCATTTAACGTCTGCTTTCCCTGCTGGCATGGGTTAGATGGTTTGATTCAAACTGGTAAGCCACAGAACTGCACCAGGTTCCAGTCTGATTTTGGCTTATGCTTTTCATATATACATATATTGATATACGTGTGTGTGTGTGTGTGTATATATATATATATATATATATATATATATATGCAAAGAAAGAGATGCACGTGCATGTAATGATTCTGCAAAGAAAGAGGTTTTCGAAATTACATTATGAAAGACTGCTGAATGTAGAGAATGAGTGGGAGGAGGAGAGTCTGCCAAATGTTGATTCAAATGAGAGACCAGCTACCTGAATCAACAGTTCCATGGTAGATAAAGCAATTAAGGATATGAAAACAGGAATCTCCACTGAGATGCTTAAAATATCTGGCAGTGTGGGTTATGGTCTAGTTACCAGTATTGTAAATCAGATAGTTCACGAAGGAGTCATACACAATGACTGGTGTAGCAGCACCATAGTCAGCTGTTACAAAGGTAAAGGTGATGTCTTAGATAGAAATAATTACAGAGGTATCAAATAGCTGGATCAGGTGATGAAGGTTACGGAAAGAGTCATAGCCCAGTTAATTAAGGAGAGAGTTGATTTAGTTGAAATGCAGTTTGGTTTTGTGTCGGGAAGAAGCACCCTTGATGCTATATATATATTTCTGGTGAGGCAGCTGCAGGAAAAATACACAACCAAAGATAAACCTCTGTACTTGCCCTTTGTTGGCTTGGAATGGTTGGTGTTAGGAAGGGCATCCAGTCATGCAAAACCATGCCAAATCAGACTGGAGTCTGGTGCAGCCTTCCAGATTATGAGTCTGGTCAAACCATTCAACCCATGCCAGCATGGACAATAGACATTAAATGATGATGATGATGATGATATATATATATATATATATATGATAGGCGCAGGAGTGGCTGTGTGGTAAGTAGCTTGTTTACCAACCACATGGTTCCGGGTTCAGTCCCACTGCGTGGCACATTGGGCAAGTGTCTTCTACTACACCCTCGGGCCGACCAAAGCCTTGTGAGTGGATTTGGTTGACGGAAACTGAAAGAAGCCCGTTGTATATATGTATATATATGTATGTGCGTGTATGTTTGTGTGTCTGTGTTTGTCCCCCTAGCATTGCTTGACAACCGATGCTGTTGTGTTTATGTCCCCGTCACTTAGCGGTTCAGCAAAAGAGACCGATAGAATAAGTACTGGGCTTACAAAGAATAAGTCCTGGGGTCGAGTTGCTCGATTAAAGGCGGTGCTCCAGCATGGCCACAGTCAAAATGACTCAAACAAGTAAAAAAAAAAAAGATATATATATATATAGGCACAGGAGTAGTTGTGTGGTAAGTAGCTTGCTTACCAACCACATGGTTCCAGGTTCCGTCCCACTGTGCGGCACCTTGGGCAAGTGTCATTCTACAGCCTCAGGATGATCAAAACCTTATGAGTGGATTTGGTAGATGGAAACTGAAAGAAGCCCATCGTATATGTATGTATGTTTGTATGTATGTATATATCTATCAATCTATCTATCCATATATCTATGTGTGTATATATGTTTGTGTCTGTGTTTTCACCCCCACCATCACTTGACAACCAATGCTGATTCGTTTATCTCCCCATAGTTTAGCGGTTCAGCAAAAGAGACCAAAAGAATAAGCATTAGGCTTACAAAGAATAAGTCCTGAGGCCAATTTGCTTGACTAAAGGTGGTGCTCTAGCATGACCACAGTCAAATGACTGAAACAAGTAAAAGAATAAAAGAATATATATATACATATATGTATATATGTATATACATATGTGTATATACATATATGTATATGTGACTGCTAGGAAATCTTTCATCCAGTTCGATAACAAGTTGTGGGTCCGTAGAGATACCCCTAATGCGTTTGATGTACTAATGGGAAGTACAGACAGCGCCCAGATAGCCGATTTGGTCGGAATTTATATTCTTTATGAAATGGCTGACCAATTCCCGGACATCTGTGGAGGTCTTTATCGCGACGATTGTCTGCTTTACCTCCAAAACGTTTTAAACCAAAAAATACAGAAGGTTAAGAACAGATTAGTTAGGTTTTTTAGTAGAATGGGCTTGCGCATAGTTTTTGACGATGAATTAACTAAAGCCAACTTCTTGGACATTACCCTCAATCTGCAGAATAACTCATACTTCCCTTATCATAAATCTTCCACTAATCTTAAGTATATCAGCATTTTCAGTAATCATGCCAAGCCAATTACCGATAATTTAGTTAAAAACATATCTCTGAGTCTGTCGAAATTATCTGCTAATGTTGACATCTTTAACCAAAAGGCAGACTTCTATAATGCCGCCTTGTCAAGAGCCGGTTATAAGAAGAAAGTGTCATACATCAACCCAGAACATCTACTTCTCCAGATAGTAAAGTTACTCGTAATAGGAATAATGATTTCAATTCTAATAGTGCCAGCAACCCTGTACATAAAATAAATTCTTTATGGACTAGGGAAGGTAAGTGCCATGCAACCCCAAATATCCAACCCAGAAATTTTCCCCTTACTATCACAAACAACACTAAGAACAATTCAAAGGCCACAAAAAACTGTATCTGGTTTGTAATACCTTTCGGAAAACAAATTAAATCGAACCTTCCCTTACAGTTCCGTGAAGCCGTTGCTAGGAACTTTCCCACAAATTCTAGATATCATTCTATTATCAATTCACACAAGGTCAGAATAGCTTTCTCTAACACTAGGAATCTTTCACAAATTATATCTTCCCACAATACCAAGCTGCTAAACAAAGATTCTTCACCCAGGAGTTCCAACACTAATCTTGCTAATTCCAACCCATCATACAATTATAATAATAGAAATAGTATTAATAGTAGCAGCATTAGTAGCAGCAAAGGTGTTAACAATGATAATATTAATAATAGTATTAGTCGTGATAATAACAATGGTAGTGTTGATGGTAACAACAATAACAGTATTATTGTCGGTGGTATTACTGGTTGTAATACCATTAATAATACTAATAATAATAGAAATAGTGTAGTTGTTAGTGCTAATAATAATAGTAACAACAGTAATAACAATAAAAACTTCGTCTCGATCTCGGACAACCCTAACAGAATTAAATTTTTGTCCAGTAATTCTAAGATTAAGAATGCTATTTACCAGTGTAGAATTTCTTCCAGTACCGATGTCTTCTTCTATATAGGAGCTTCCACTTCCCAGTTATCCAAGAGAATTTCAAACCACTACTCAACATTCAGAGATAGTAAAAAACGTCATAGCACAGGGCTAAGTAAATTAGTTTGGCGTCTTAAAGACAACAATATAATTTTCAAGTTAGATTGGTTCATACTGTCTGTATCCTTTCCTTTTGATAAAGGCAGGAGATTCTGTAACATTTGTAACTCTGAATTCTTCCATATTCTTTTCGCTATGGTTCCCCTAGTAAACACACTCATAGAAAAATCGTACAAATGTAAACACTGGCAGAAACACACTTTCTACTCATATGAATGATAACGATAGTCACTGTGGTTTGAAAATTAGCTTTACGTCCACCACACTGCTATAGAGAAATTCTTTCCTAAGCCTTCGAACATTCTTTCAATCAACGTACCCTTCCCTCTTCACTTGTTCCCTAACTATTATTCCTTTATACCTTCCCTTCCTACTATCTATCTTTGACATCTGTCTCTCTCTCACACACACACACACACACACACACAAATGCAGTTATACACACACACAAACGCACGCACTCATCAACACAAGCACACACCCACACATTTTCATACATACAGCAAACATACTGTTCCCTTCTCTTCCTACTATCTATTTTTAGCATCAATTCTTCTAACGGTTTTTTTTAAAGAAACACACTCATTATCGCTTTGTTTACCATGTAGGCAATCATCGAAATTTTTGTTTGTCTTGTTGTCGAGAGAGGCTCCCTTGCTTTCCTGATGAGAAGATTGCATAATGCACCCTTTATTCCTTTGGAATGAGAACATGCTGACTTCGAAACATGTGTCGAGAGTAAAGGAATTTTGTTAACATCTTCGTTCGACTCCATTCTTTCATTTATTCATATATATATATATATATATATATATATATATATATATATATATATATATATGTCACATGGCATTCATACCAGTAGCACGTAAAAGCACCCATTGCACTCTCAGAGTGGTTGGTGTTAGGAAGGGTATCCAGCTGTATAAAACCATGCCAAATCAGACTGGAGTCTGATGCAGCCTTCCAGCTTACCAGTCCTGGTCACACCATCCAACTCATGCCAGCATGGACAAAGGACATTAAATGATGATGATGATAATGATGATTGACATAGACATATGTGTGTATGTGTGTGTGTGTGTGTATATATATATTTACAATAGAAACATTAGTGTTCGTATTGTACTAGATATTCCATATGTGTTGATCTAATGCATCCAAAAATAATGCACAGTTATATATAATTATATATAGAGTGTAAGCAAACTAGCAGTTGGATTTATGTTTATCAATACATGTGTGCAAATGTGAAAATGGATGTAATTAATTGTTTTATTAGACGAATTTATTAAGGTTTTCAGATTCAATAAAAAATTCCCCTTTGATGTTCAGACAATAAGTCAACTGGTTGAGTGACAAGTTATATCTGTGATGGCCTTCGAATACTTGATTATCAAAGCGAGCTGTCTAGCCACTTTATTTATAGGTGATACAATGGGATGGAAACTTGTATTGGATTGTCAAGCCATAACGGAGCTACCTTCTTTGTCAAATTCAGTACTCTAATGATTCAAACAATTCACTGCATTACACACACACGCTTTCACCCCCACATCCCCACACACATTCACTCCCACACTCTCACCTCCACCACACACACACCTATTCACCTCCACACACATTCACCCCACACGCATTCACGCCCCCTACACACACACACTCCCATGCACACATACAGACATCACCATAAGATACTAGACTATTTTAGGTGATTGTGAACAAAAGGCCAGCAAATATTTACCTGTTTTAATATAACCAGTTGAGTAATTCATTTGTCTCTTTGCAATTAGAATTGGTTGGTCAAAAGCTGATCTTCGATGGCGATGAATAAGATGTTGGGGCAAACTTTTCACCAACATTTCAGTTCCATTTATCATCATAGCTCCTTCCTAATAGATAAAAATATGCTATATTGACAATGTTATCTTTAGACATTGATGTTAGTAACAAATTAAGAACTTTTGTTTGTGTTTTTCAGTGTATTACTGTTGTGATTATTGTTGCGGTTGTTTAGTCTCAAATGGCCCTAATACAGAAAACCTATTATCAAAGGTCTTCCAGCTATGAATATCTCGTCTTTTTTTTGGACTAGTATATCTTGGACTTTATTATCCAATGTGCCCTTGTTTTATAATGGTAGGATATGATTCAAGAGAAATTTGGCTACTTTTTCTAGTAAGTTAAGTGGTATCATTTTTGGTCCGCTCTTCTATGTGAAGAAAATTGTGTTGCTTCTAAAAATCTCATCATCTTAGACTGCAGCTAAAAAATGGCAGCCCACTATTCAGAAAAGACTCACCAACACAATACAACCACATGACCCAGCTATGACCACTTGGCCATCAATGTTCTCCATCTTGCTATTCAACCATGACTACTACATAGATTTTGCTTCTTTAAACCATAACACTCTGTGCCTCCCCAACCTGCATTTTTATAGGCAGCCTTAAAGTGTGACTACTGAACAGTTATTGTTGTACAAAGAAATTATCCTATATTTTAAGAGACAGAGGTTGTCATGGATTGATCTATTAAGTTTGTG